>NW_013669639.1:73322-73981 GCF_000517525.1 Limulus polyphemus
AAACTGTATTAATTGAGATATTGTTGATAGAACGGTCTGTAGACTGTATTAATTGAAGTATTGTTGATATAACGGTCTGTAGACTTTATTAATTAAGGTATTGTTGATATAACAGTCTGTAGACTGTATTAATTGAGGTATTGTTGATATAACGGTCTGTAGACTGTATTAATTGAGGTATTGTTGATATAACGGTCTGTAAACTGTATTAATTGAGGCATTGTTGATATAACGGTCTGTAAACTGTATTAATTGAGATATTGTTGATATAATGGTCTGTAGACTGTATTAATTGAGGTATTGTTTATATAGCGGTCTGTAGACTGTATTAATTGAGGTATTGTTGATATAACAGTCTGTAGACTGTATTAATTGAGGTATTGTTGATATAACGGTCTGTAGACTGTATTAATTGAGGTATTGTTGATATAATGGTCTGTAAACAGTATTAATTGAGGTATTGTATATATAACGGTCTGTAGACTGTATTAATTGAGGTATTGTTGATATAATGGTCTGTAAACAGTATTAATTGAGGTATTGTATATATAACGGTCTGTAGACTGTATTAATTGAGGTATTGTTGATATAACGGTCTGTAGACTGTATTAATTGAGGTATTGTTGATATAACGGTCTGTAGACTGTATTAATTGAGGT
>NW_013669639.1:74728-92280 GCF_000517525.1 Limulus polyphemus
AGACTGTATTAATTGAGATATTGTTGATATAATGGTCTGTAAACTGTATTAATTGAGGTATTGTTGATATAACGGTCTGTAGACTGTATTAATTGAGGCATTGTTGATATAATGGTCTGTAGACTGTATTAATTGAGGTATTGTTGATATAATGAGATCAGAATCAGGGTTAATGAGATTAGAATCAGGGTGAATGAGTATTATCAATTATACAGCAAATTCGACAGCAAAAAAAGTCATTAGTTATTATTATTTATTCTAGTTGTATTTTGACGTATATTTAAGTCATAATAAATAATTTTACTTTTCAGTTTAGTA
This sequence comes from Limulus polyphemus, assembly GCF_000517525.1. Taxonomy (NCBI): domain Eukaryota; kingdom Metazoa; phylum Arthropoda; class Merostomata; order Xiphosura; family Limulidae; genus Limulus; species Limulus polyphemus. The sequence continues at coordinate 75,047 of NW_013669639.1, forward strand.
CTTTTTTCGAATTGGGGTGAATGAGCTGGTTATTGATATTGGAAGAGGATGAAAAACGCTGCTTTATACGATCACCTAGACAACAATTCATAATACGAACAGATGTCGTGAACTTCACCTAAACAATACGATCATACGAGTCTGGTTATCGTAAGACTTTTATAGTTCAATCTCATTTTCAGTTTTCAGTTCACTTGACAAACGAAAACTGAAAACCTGAAACGTTAGAACACGAACGCCGAATAACGATGTTATTTGATTTTCTTACTGCAGCCATTTTGTGTCCACAGAAATGCGTATGAATACTTAGCCGTCTTCGTAATTTATTTTTCTGTCGTAGTGTTAAAAACGAAGTGATTGACTTCGAAGCAGACGCGGTGAATTTCGGGAAGACAAATTGTTATAATATCTTAGGTCTATTTAGCTTCATGTAGTCACGATTTAGTTTAAGTTCCAGCTCGTGGCGTGTATTTTTTATACACGTGTCGTTTACAGGCAGCTAAAGATTAATCACGGTAATAACGAACGTTTTCTTCTTCAGTTATAGCTTATTTTCTGTGAGGTCTGTATGTGTCTGAGTTCCATAATTTATAGATACCCTGCCTGGAAGAAGAAACAATGGAATAAGTTATCTAACTAAGATACGAACCAGCACGTGGCTTTAGGATTTGTAATTCCTAATATATATATATATATATGTTTGTATGTAATGCTGGAATAAGTTATCTAACTAAGATACGAACCAGCACGTGGCTTTAGGATTTGTAATTCCTAATATATATATATACGTGTGTTTGTATGTAATGCTGGAATAAGTTATCTAACTAAGATACGAACCAGCACGTGGCTTTAGGATTTGTATTTCCTAATATATATATATATATACGTGTGTTTGTATGTAATGCTGGAATAAGTTATCTAACTAAGATACGAACCAGCACGTGGCTTTAGGTAATATATATATATACGTGTGTTTGTATGTAATGCTTCTTGATCTACATGTGAGCATTTTACAAAAGTTTTCTCACTTGTTGTTACAAATATAGATAGACATTATATCACAAAATATACCCCCGGTGGCTCAGTGAGTTCAGTCTGGGGCTTATACCGTTAAAAATCGGTTTCGATACCCGCGATAGGCACGATACAGATAGCCCATTCGTGTAGATTTGCGCTTAACAACAAGGATATTATGTTTTGACCCTTCTTTCTATCATAAAGGTATGACTCGTGTTTTGGCCCTTCTGTCTATCATAAAGGTATGACTCGTGTTCTGACCTTCTTTCTGTCTACATTAAAGGTATGACTCGTGTTCTGACTCTTATTTCTGTCTATCATAAAGGTATGACTCGTGTTTTGACCCTTCTTTCTATCTATCATAAAGGTATGACTCGTGTTCTGACCCTTCTTTCTATCTATCATAAAGGTATGACTCGTGTTTGACCCTTCTTTCTATCTATCATAAAGGTATGACTCGTGTTTGACCCTTCTTTCTATCTATCATAAAGGTATGACTCGTGTTCTGACTCTTATTTCTGTCTATCATAAAGGTATGACTCGTGTTCTGACCCTTCTTTCTATCTATCATAAAGGTATGACTCGTGTTCTGACCCTTCTTTCTATCTATCATAAAGGTATGACTCGTATATAAAGTACTGCTATAATGTTAATGTATATTGAACTGCGTTCTATTACATTTCTGCCTCGACTTTGTTTGGCCCTGCGATTCCCCTTAGAGAAAACATATTATTTCTGGTTGTTGTCGTTTTTTTCTTTGCTCGATCTGGCTGACTAAACACACAGTATGAATAAACAATTTTTTTCCGTCACCTTTCTTGTATGACAAATTACTTCGAAACGAACTGCATGAATGGAGATTTTTCCAGTAAAAATGCCTCAGGTTCGGGATTAAATCACGTTTGTGATCAGTGAGTGATTCGGACTTTCTAAACACGCTCTACTTCGTGTCGAAATAATAGTTTGGAACTATTTGAGTAATTAAAAAATAATTTGTTTCGGACGAGTTTCCTGTAACAGAGGCAATAATTAATGGCCGACGTAGTTTATAGAATATCCAACAGGAGTCAGTGTATGCTCCATATACCAATGTAGGTTAATGTCCTTTCCACCGAAACAGAGTTTAAATGCTGTCTTTGTTACTCTGTTCGGTTTATCACAATGTTCTTCTTTTTATGCTGTATCTTTTGACGGAACGGACAGACAGGGTGTTGCTGTTGACATGGTTACCAGAGAAGCAGTAGATGTTCTACTGACGGAACGGACAGACAGGATGTTGCTGTTGACATGGTTACCACAGAAGCTGTAGATGTTCAACCGCTTTATACCACCACGAACATTTCTGTCATTCAGTGGCTAAAGACATCGTCACCAAGCAACAGTTGCTACACAACACAAGTTACTTTATCCATTCACACAAAGGTTACCTAACACATTCACACCACACAAAGATTATCTAATACATTCACACCACACAAAGATTACCTAACACATTCACACCACACAAAGGTTACCTAACACATTCACACCACACAAAGGTTACCTAACACATTCACACCACATAAAGGTTACCTAACACATTCACACCACATAAAGGTTACCTAACACATTCACACCACATAAAGGTTACCTAACACATTCACACCACGCAAAGATTATCTAACACATTCACACCACACATGTGTTACCTAACACATTCACACCACACAATGGTTACCTAATACATTCACACCACACAAAGATTACCTAACACATTCACACCACACAAAGATTACCTAATACATTCACACACCACACAAAGATTACCTAATACATTCACACACCACAGTGGTTACTTTACCTTTATGTGGCGGGAAGCTTTCAAACATTTCTGTATTTTTCGAATGTTTCTGTACTTAAGAACGTGGCCAGGCGTGGCATACATAGTAGTTAAGATATCTGAATGTCTAGTGTTCGAACCCGTAGTACGCTCCACACTTACAGCTGTGGGCGCGACATAAAAGTGACTATGAATCCCACTATTCGGTTAAATGTAGGCAGCTGTCGATCAGCAGTTAAAATTTAGGCACACTTTACAGACTTTCAGGATTAAATCCTAACGTTTTGTTTGCACTCATTCGTGATTGTAAGCTGTACAATTGACTATCTGTGTTGTGTCTACCGCAGGGATCTAAACCCGAATTTTTGTGTACTAGGCCCTCAAGCTTACCATTGAGCCACAATAAAATAATTTTGCATTATAATGAGCCCATAAGACTGTAACACAAAGCCCTGAACATATTTTTATGTAATCATCATGCTGGTTTCCATAGCATTGAGGGGAAGCAAACTCAAGTCTTCCCTGTTTTGTGTTTGTTTTTTTCATTATTCCAAAGTAATTTGCATCAAATCTTTTTTTGTACATACTTTGTCTACATGTAGACACACATACCTTCTGAGAAGTTTGATGTTAATAATCCTTCTACTTTGCTTTTAAACCTCAAGGACTTTAAATTATACTGTGTGGTTGGTTATTTTTGTTTCTTAAAAGTAATACAAGACTAACCAAACACGAGATATTGCAGCTTGTTTTGTAAAATAGTTTGTATTTTTAATACCGAGAACCAGCCTCAGTTGAAGTCGCTGACCCACAACGACACCTATCGGTCAGCGCGCCCTGTTCTGAAAGTTGTAGGCGTTACAAGTTGCTGCCAAGTGGGGTTTGAATCTTGGTATCGTAATGCTACTCTTCACAATAATTTAATCTACTAACAACAAAAAAGCCTTAATCTCTCCGATTCATTGGGACCTACCACATATACTTGTAGCTAGACTTATTATGTAGACCTACCACATATACTTGTAGCTAGACTTATTATGTAGACCTACCACATATACTTGTAGCTAGACTTATTATGTAAAGTTTCAAATGATCCGTTTTATTGGGAACTACCACATATACTTGTAGCTAGACTTATTATGTAGACCTACCACATATACTTGTAGCTAGACTTATTATGTAGACCTACCACATATACTTGTAGCTAGACTTATTATGTAGACCTACTACATATACTTGTAGCTAGACTTATTATGTAGACCTACCACATATACTTGTAGCTATACTTATTATGTAGACCTACCACATATACTTGTAGCTAGACTTATTATGTAGACCTACCACATATACTTGTAGCTAGACTTATTATGTAAAGTTTCAAATGATTATTTCAGCCCTATAAGTGCAAATAATGTACTCGTATAATGGTTATTCTGCAATACGTTGTATAAGAGGAAGGATCTCTTCAACTTTCAAAGGGGTAAGAGAGTGGGTGGCCATCTAACGGGAGCATCTATATCAAATATTGTTTTTTGTTTTTTTTACCTGTTCTCCAAAAACATCTCTCATGAGAGTCAATCAATAGCGACATATGAAAAGAAATAATTCCGTTGATAGGGAAATCAGAGGGGAGGGGGGCAACTAAAAAAAACTCACCGTGCAAGACAGAAATATGGTTTCTAGTGGATCCACGCGCACAATGAATCTGGAAGCTCGTGCTGTGGAAATTGCATTTCCACTTCTGCATATGTATAAATATTTATTAGATTTTTCAGAGAAAAAATTTGGGCAACCGGGGGGAGAGGGGTAAGTGCATCTCTTGTAACTACGAGTGGACGCTGTTGCTGCTTTGTAACGTCTGACTGTAATCCATTTCAGCGATCTGTATACCCATTCCAATCGTAAAACAAGGCAAGATCTGGAACATTGAACTGACAAGATTTCTGTAAATCTGTTTTAAAAGGTTGTAGATTTCCGTAAACTATCTGTTTTAAATGGTTGTAGATTTCCACAAACTATCTGTTTTAAAGGGTTGTGGATTTCTGTAAACTATATGTTTTAAAGGGTTGTAGATTTCTGTAAACTATCTGTTTTAAAGGGTTGTAGATTTCTATAAACTATATGTTTTAAAGGGTTGTAGATTTCCATAAACTATCTGTTTTATAGGGTTGTAGATTTCCGTAAACTATCTGTTTTAAAGGGTTGTGTTTCTCAATGCAGTCCCTTGTGTGGCAGTCCTGATCACACACGATGATTTTCTTGTGACTGTTGTTGTTTTCACACGCATGTCCAGTGTAAAACTTTGCCCATTTATAGGAAGGAAATTATTAACGTGTCTACTGAAACTAGCGTGTTCTCGTTTATCAACATTAATGTATCATCTTATGCATAAAACATAGTCAACTCGTTCTTACAAAAATTGTCCTATACAACTTGTTTACGCACACGTGCTATGGGTAAGTATAACGACAATAAATAATCATACTTAACATCCCTTTAAAACAGATAGTTTACAGAAATCTACAACCCTTTAAAACAGATAGTTTACAGAAATCTACAACCCTTTAAAACAGATAGTTTACAGAAATCCATAACCCTTTAAAACAGATAGTTTACAGAAATCTACAACCCTTTAAAACAGATAGTTTACAGAAATCTACAACCCTTTAAAACATATAGTTTACAGAAATCCAAAACTGAAACCTAAATATTCTCAATAAATGGGCAAAGTTTTACACTGGACATGCGTGTGAAAACAACAACAGCCACAAGAAAATTATCGTGTGTGATCAGGACTGCCACACAAGGGACTGCATTGAGAAACAAAACTGAAACCTAAATATTCTCAATAAATGGGCAAAGTTTTACACTGTACATGCTTGTGAAAACAACAACAGCCACAAGAAAATTATCGTGTGTGATCAGGACCTGCCACACAAGGGGACTGCATTGAGAAACAAAACTGAAACCTAAATATTCTCAATAAATGGGCAAAGTTTTACACTGGACATGCGTGTGAAAACAACAACAGTCACAAGAAAATTATCGTGTGTGATCAGGACTGCCACACAGGGGACTGCATTGAGAAACAAAACTGAAACCTAAATATTCTCAGAATTCAATGTTGAACGCCAGTGAACAGTGCTAAAGAAAACTGTTTGGCTGGAATTTAGCTATCTGGTGGACTTCGAAGAGCAACTATATACAAGCTATCTGTGAACGTGCATTTAATCACACGCACTGACAAAAAAAAGACAACGTAGACTTGCTAATTACGGCGAAAAGTAATCTTGTCAGTATTTAGTTTTAACCAAAAAAAATGGGCGTGTTCATTTGTGGACGGAAGCGTACACCTCGAACGCTTAATTGCAGCTTTAAGGGGTGTAGGCAATGTCATAATGAATAGGCTCACATTTTGCTGCTGTGTACATGGTCCAGTCATGTCAATGGAGAGTAAGGGAACGATCAGTCACTACAAGAACATTTCAAGAGGTCAGTTTCAACCCCTATAATGCACAAGTTATCCCCCTGATTATAAGATAACAATGCAGTTACCCACAATGCAAATTCTTTAGCCGAACATATAAGTAGTCATCCACGAAAAATAGATTAGTCACACAGATGCATGAATGAACAAAATCTGGAGAAAATCCTTCCACGTGTAGTCATCCACGAAAAATAGATCTAGTCACACAGATGCATGAATGGACAAAATCTGGAGAAAATCCTTACACGTGTAGTCATCCACGAAAAATAGATCTAGTCACACAGATGCATGAATGGACAAAATCTGGAGAAAATCCTTACACGTGTAGTCATCCACGAAAAATAGATCTAGTCACACAGATTCATGAATGAACAAAATCTGGAGAAAATCCTTCCAATTTGAGTTCACTGTTGTTTCTTAGTTTTGCTAATAAAATATTTAATGCTGAACGTTAAGAAAAAAAATCATTATAATGACAGTATATCTCCCTTGACTAATTCTTGGACCCCACCCTACCTCAAGTCCAAGTTAAACTTTTGGCTTTGATTTGTCAGCAATGTAGAGAAACTAAGCTCTATCAGTTTTTGTATGTATGCACAATGGATTATCTGTACGGTGCTCATCACGGGTATTGAAATCTAGTTTTTAGCCCTTATCTGTACGATATATGCTTTGATTTTGATGAACAATTAAACTTGCGCAAAAATGGCAGCTCTGAAAATGTACTATATGATTTAGAGCAACTAAACAGAGCGATGGGCATTTATTAGTTATATTATGTGTCCACAAACTGGCTAAGATCGAGTATTTTCAAACTGTTTAGGCCTAGGTGAAGGTTGAATCATTATGTGATTTCAAACTGTTTAGGCCTAGCTGTAAGTTGAATCGTTGTTATTTCAAACTGTTTAGGCCTAGCTGTAAGTTGAATCATTATGTTATTTCAAACTGTTTAGGCCTAGCTGTAAGTTGAATCATTATGTTATTTCAAACTGTTTAGGCCTAGCTGTAAGTTGAAACAGATGCTGTTTCCTGAAACAAGCCAGTGTTTCTTCATTTTGTAGAGCTTTTGTTTATATCACTTTGTGTAACCTGGAAACACAGAATTACTGCTGTTTAATATTATAAAACCTTGATCGTGAAAGACTCGGAACTTTTAGACAAATAATCTTGTCAGCAGTGTGCCAGGTGTACCGTGTAGAGTCGTTTTTCGTTACATGATGAGATAAAAAGAGTGTAGTGGCGCGTATGCACGTGAACATGGACGACAGCACACCATCTTGACCGATGACAGACCAACTAGCTATACCAGTGTCAGGTTAACAGAGTGTCTCGTGTATATCACTTGCCAATAACTCGGTACAGTAAGATCTAAAACTTTCTTCTTTTTTCGTGAAGGAAAACCAGAAAATATTTCAAAATGAACTAAAACACGCACGGCAGTTTTACTTTAAAACAATGTTAAACTAGATTGCAGTGTTAAATAAAGATTTTACGACCAACCTCGTGTATCGGGTGAGGCTGAAATATCCCCCACCCCACATCTAAAGTTTCTGTGGTTCTTGTTACTTTAAAGCGTCAAAAGTGTACAAACATTTTATCGTTAGATGCTAACTTTTCGAACGTCTCAGCGAATGTTTGTTTTGTTGCATTACACTCGAAAGTCCCTAATTTTGAAGTGACAGACAAGAAGGCATCTAGTCAACACCGTCAACCGCCGATTCTTTACCAACGAATAGTGGGACTTCAACAACCGCACGGCTGAAAGGGCGAGCAAGTTCGGTGACTGGATTCGATCCTACGACTCGCAGAATGCGGGACGAGTACCCTCATCACCAGGGCATGCCAGACCCTACGAATGTTACTGTATGACTGAAGTCAAGTTTGCGAACTGTTTGTTAAATACGTCGTTTTCTAATTCAGACTAGATTTGTTTCTTTGTTCACCATTTTCCCGCGAGGACAACCTGCGCATAGACTGAACTGATAGACGAGAAGGAAGGGAACTAGTCAACGGTACCCATCGCCAACTGTTGGGTACTCTTGGCTGACTGAATATTGGGATTTGACTGTCACTCCAAAAGCGTGTGGATCACGTTTTTGCAGCAATGGAACACCGACCCACGACATGGAGGAGGGGGTGGGACCCCAGCAGGAACTAATGTTGTTGATGGTAGATTGTTTAATGGTCTACAGTTTGTTATCAACAGATTCGTGGACCTACAACAATAAATAATATGTCTACAAAGCCAATGGTGTCCTCCATATCTATGATTTTAGGTTTACGTTTTGAGGGATGGGAAGCTTCATCCATACTAAAATGTCCTTAATATTTAGATATTTATTTATTAGTTTCATATATATACGTTTTTTTTTCTGTCTGTAGAAAGTTCGAAGTGGATAAACTATGACTTTACACCAAAATAATAAATGTTCGTTTATTTTCTCGCGTGCGTTTTACTCCGGACTCGAGAGGTACCCCGAAATTATCTTGTATCGACTAGTAGATGATTCTGTGAGCGAACATAAAAATTGTATGAAAGCCGAGTATTTTCGAACGTGTTTTAGGTGAGGGTGACGTAGTTGTCCAGGCTGGCCATTGTAAGACCTAAACTTAGGCCAGTGACGAGTAATCTACAATATAAAACAAAGTCTTCGTGTGTGTCGGCTAAAGTCATCCTTTTTTTTAAATTCTAGTAAGCGTTTATAACTCAAACAGTGCATGAAAGTGAGGCTTAAGTTATTTGCTGTTAAGCAGTATTGATTACAATAAAAAAAATTGTGATCTAGTGAGAAGTAAGGTACGTTGAAAGGTATGGACTGGTGAGAATTATGGACTGGTGAGAGGTATGGTCTAGTGAGAAGTAAGGTACGTTGAAAGGTATGGACTGGTGAGAGGTATGTCTAGTGAGAATTATGGACTGGTGAGAGGTATGGTCTAGTGAGAATTATGGTCTGGTGAGAAGTAAGGTACGTTGAAAGGTATGGACTGGTGAGAGGTATGTCTAGTGAGAATTATGGACTACTGAAAGGTATGGTCTGGTGAGAATTATGGACTGCTGAGAGGTATGGTCTAGTGAGAATTATGGACTGGTGAGAGGTATGGTCTAGTGAGAAGTAAGGTACGTTGAAAGGTATGGACTGGTGAGAGGTATGGTCTAGTGAGAAGTAAGGTACGTTGAAAGGTATGGACTGGTGAGAGGTATGGTCTAGTGAGAATTATGGTCTGGTGAGAAGTAAGGTACGTTGAAAGGTATGGACTGGTGAGAGGTATGGTCTAGTGAGAATTATGGACTACTGAAAGGTATGGTCTGGTGAGAATTATGGACTGCTGAGAGGTATGGTCTAGTGAGAATTATGGACTGGTGAGAGGTATTGTCTGGTGAGAAGTATAAACTGGCAAGTATGGTCTAGTGAGAATTATGGACTGCTGAGAGGTATGGTCTGGTGAGAATTATGGACTGCTGAGAGGTATGGTCTTGTGAGAATTATGGACTGGTGAGAGGTATTGTCTGGTGAGAAGTATAAACTGGCAAGAAGTATGGTCTGGTGAGAAGTATGGACTGGGAAGAATTATGGACTGGTGAGAAGTATGGTCTAGTGAGAATTATGGTCTGGTGAGAATTATGGACTAGTGAAAGGTATTGTCTGGTGAGAGGTATTGTCTGGTGAGAAGTATGGTCTGGTGAGAATTATGGACTGGTGAGAATTATGGACTAGTGAGAGGTATTGTCTGGTGAGAAGTATGGTCTGGTGAGAATTATAGACTAGCGAGAGGTATGGTCTGGTGAGAAGTATGGACTGGTTAGTGGTATGGACATTTGTGGTCTGATGAGAGGTATGGACTGGTAAGAATTATGGACTGGTGAGAAGTATGGTCTGGTGAGAAGTGTGGACTGGTTAGTGGTATGGACATCTGTGGTCTGATCAGAGGTATGTTCTAATGATTATCTGACTGAAATCCACTTATCTATGAATTTGTTAGTTAAACTTGTATAGGAAATGTTTTTAAGTAGTTTTGAGGAGATGATGTAATTTCCATCCTTCAAACACTGCCATCTGTTAGATCAAAACTAAAAATAATGAAGCTAATCAAACAGATTATAAGTAATTAATGAAAAAGAAAAAGAAAATTCATAAGGATATCAGGTATAGTGAATCATCAGTTGGATACCCTTTGCTATCGACATTTTCGGCCATAATCCCACCAGTTTTTAAGAATTAGGTTAATTCTAAATCCGCATAATAAGATAACTTCAAAGAGATTCGGTTGTTGTTGTTGTTTTTTCTGTTAGAAACAACTGTTGGTTTGCCGTAGCTCATAACAGATTCAAAACCTCAACACAAAACTATGAAGTCGACCATGCTTCTTTAAAGCATCTCATAAACAGATTGCTTTTGTGTATTACAATTTTATTCAGTGTTTGGTGATAAAGTGCTTTGGCTTGAAATATAAAGTTACAACTGCTATAATTGGAACCTAGTGTTTGGATATTCAAGTCAAATCTTTTCATTTACACACACGTGTCTGTGGATCACACACACACACACCCGGTCACGCGCTCCATATGGCGTAAGACGTGTTCGATATGAACCCCATCTGAGAACTCTCCAGCCCCGCTGTACTGATTATTGACTACGACACCCAAGTTGTTAATACCCACTTGACGATTTGTTTCTGAGGCTGATTCCATTCTGGTCTCCTGCCTACAAACACTAAACTAAAAGGACGAACGTAACCAAAACAACCGCTTGGCTCTGGCGTCACGTCAGTTTCACGCGTTGAAAGATATCTCACGTGCACATTTATTTTAGTGTATGCCACTTTCATTTGTATGGGGGGTGGAGCTTATGCGTACACTAAATAAAAACGTTAACAAAAAAAAACAAAAAAACTTTCTACTAAACAGAGGCGTCGTTAAGTGCTTAAAAGATTCGGGACTCGGACCACAAGTGAGGGAATTTTCGGCGTTTCAGTATGATATCAATCATGTTTTTCTATTCTGACTTGTAAAGGCAACAACTGAGGATTCGGAGGCACTGCAGGGGAGGAGGGGACTTTTTGTTTTGGTCAGGCAACTCAGGATAGTGTGAAAAACACACTTGGCCATGCAAAACATGCCACTACTATGGGGAGGTCTGGGGGCATTTTGTTTGTAGTTAAGCACAAAGCTACACAATGGGCTATCTGTGATCTGCCCGCCACGAGTATCGAAACCCGGATTCTAGCGTTGTAAGTCCGCAGACATGCCGCTGTGTCACTGGGGGGGGGGAGCGTCTGGGGGCATGCTACTTCCAAGGAATGTTTTAGAAATAGTTGCTCTGAGATTGAATTTTGTGCTAATAATACTATAATTTATTGAAAGTGTTAATTATTTGTAAGCGCTTCTTTATGATCCACAACAGTAGGTGGTCACTGACACTTATACTTATAACACAGTTATAAACAAGCACAAGCATGCACACTTACAGATTATACGTTTCAAAGGCCCTGCAGTTACTGTGACAAAAGGTTGGTCCAGCTGCTGCCCGGTCTACTGGACCTGCTCCGGCGCACATGCACGGTCAAATAAAACCGGGGCACGGGCCCCGTGTGCCAACGCCTCAGGTGTTAAGTATTAGAGTGTACACTTTAACCCCCTCACCCTCAACAACAACAACAAGCTATTGGCTCAGTTAAGTTAAAAATCGAAGTTTAACTGCATGCCCTCATTCGATATTTTAACAAGACATCGGTTTTCTAGTACGTTTAGATCACAACAGAACTTACTTCTCGGATTGTGCCCGACATGGCCAGGTGGATAAGGCGCTCGACCCCTTTGAGCCGTGGGGGCGTTATAATGTGACGGTCAATCCCACTATTCGTTGGTAAAAGAGTAGCCCAAGAGTTGGCGGTGGGTGGTGATGACTAGCTGCCTTCCCTCTAGTCTTACACTGCTAAATTAGAGACGGCTAGCGCAGATAGCCCTCGTGTAGCTTTGCGCGAAATTCCAAAACAAACAAACAAACTCAGACTATTATGTGAAACATCATGTAATTAGTCTATTAGTCTAACTGAAACAAATGAAGTGTTCTGAAAAGTCATTTGATAGAAAATTTTGTGTTTGTTTTTGAAGTTAAGCACAAAGCTACACAATGGGCTATCTGGCTCTGCCCACCATGGGTATCGAGACATGGTTTCTACTGTTGTAAGTCCACAGACATACCGCTGTGCCACTGGGGGACCTGTAGAGAATAATTTATTATAAGTTATCTTCCTAAATCTTTATTTGGGATCTAGCTAACTTCCAATAAAATCACGTAACATTATTTATTTAGCTTAGCTTACTTACAATGTTACTATGTAACGGCAAATAGTAAAACTGATTTATCTTACTATGTAGAATGTTGTATAGCAATGTCAGTTAAATTAAATAATTTGTACATTTTATTGTGAATTATATTTCCTTTCTATTTACATATTTTGTCATATAGGTATAAAAATATGCTCTATTTTATCATACAGTCTATTGCAAACGTGTTCGAAAGCTCGAAGATAGGAGTCGTGGTTACCATCAGTTCGATTAATGCTTAACATTGTTAAACTAATTCGCTTAATGTCGTAAAATCCATAGAATTTCACTTTAGCGCGCATATTTCTAAGCTAGCTAATTATAAAGCCGTAATCTATTCATCCACCTGTTTGAGTTTTGCTTTGAAAGTACTCCATTTCTGACACTACATCGTTATTCTTAAAAACTGGTTAGGTTATTTTTTATTGTTTATCGCCTCTTAGCTTACGCCTTTTAAGATAACCTTACACATGTATTTGACGAATAAAGTTCATTAATATGACGTAGAAGGTATTAATCTCGGTATTAGTAATTAATCTCGGTATCAAACAACAAATAAAAATGATATTCTCTTAGGAAATAACGAAGGAGGTGGGGTGTTGCAAAGCTCTTTCTCTCTCTTACAGAACCATTTGAAAGAAAAGAAGGTGTTACTATACAAATTCAGGTTACATCTGTTACCATCAACAAAACTACAGATAAATTGGAGTTTTCTTTCCTTAGAGCACCATTTAAATAAATGGAAATGTGTACGACTACATTAAATTATATTCAACTTTTTATCTCCTCACATAATTACATATTTTTGTTTATTACAGCACAAATGGAAAGGGTGTATTGCTACAATAATTCAGATCAGCCCTGTTGACAATGGACACAATTCATGGAGGATGAGGGACGAAGCAGCAGACTTGGGGCTCTGTACTGACTCATTATTAGGAATGCGTGTAACAATTCACCTTAAGCTCGATTCAGTGTACTTGTTTTGAGGAATAACTGGGAAATACTATAGTTTTTTTACAAAGCGAGACTACTTCAAATTATCACATCTTTTAAAGGATCCAGGTCCCATTGGAACTTTCTAGTGATTTTTTATGTGCTTCATTGAGTCTTGGTGCCTGTCTATGACAGCGTCACTACAGATTCAATGTTTTGGATTTTGTTTTTTGTCCTTTGCAGTTTACAGTACCGTTCAGGGGGAGGTGGGGGGAGAGAGGATGTGTTGGTACGATATATGATATTTTAAAAGTGTAACAAATCTAATATTATTTATTTTAAAATATCTATTTTTGTGAAGTAATTTCAGAGGGCGTGACTATTTTGTCTACAAACAGAAGATGATAAGCGAGTTTTTTTCGATTTAATTGTCTTGACATCCAGTTCATTGTACTGAGATGTTCCACATCAAAGATGCTATTGGGCAAAAATGCGATCTTTGATAAGTTTCAAAAGTATAATAAAGGGCCTTTTGTCGTTGGTGTTCTGTTCTCTGCTCTTACTTAAATGAATACCTTAAGCTTTTGTTACTGACACTCAGAGGCGTCGCTAGGTGCTTAAAAGATTCGGGGTATGATATTAATCATGATTTTCTATTCATATTTTCAAGGAACCAACTGAGAATCAGGGGCACTGTCAAGTAGAATCAGGGGCATGGGTCCCGTGTGCCTTGTGACGCGTCTGCTGACACTAGTCATAAACGTTGTTAGAAAGCTATAATATATATATATATATATGTAGAGAGAGGGAGAGATAAATCATATAATATAAATCTAATAAACAAGTTAATACATACCCTGGCACAAAATTCCACGCTGACTTAAAAGGATTTATAACTGTTAGAAACGTAGGGATATGTTTGTTACGTCAATGTTTATTGTGTACTTTTTATTTATAGGATTTGTTTGAAATGAACAGCACACAGGTGTTAATATACACAGGAAGTATCTGTTTACTTTCCTTATTCGATAACTAACATGTTAACACTGACGTGTTGAATGCTAATTCACAGATATTTGAGATTATTTTAACAGAGCTAATAAATTATGTGCGAGACAATAATTTCCGATAACGAAGCTAAACTCATGTTGCATAGTAACTAAAGAATTACATGGTGTTACTAAAGCATTAGGCAGCTTGAATGATATTATATAATAGAAGTGAAGAGCTAAATAGCGTATCTAAAGAGTTTGATGTTGAAGTGTTTGAATAAAGTAATTCGCATTATATAACAACGACAATTAAATAACACAAATTTTAGACGACGGAAATGAAGTCTTAGTGACATATTTGGTTCAAGATATTAGAAAAAGTTGTAACGAAAAATTAGACTCTGTAGATGTAAACACAGTCATAACACCTATGCAGTATAATTCAATACAATTAGCTTTCGTTAGTTAACAAATAGTGTTTCTTTTTAAAGTGACCTGCTGGAGACGTACAACTATAGTTTTCTTTCTTAAAACTGTATAAACTTCTAACGAAGGCTTGTATGTACATCGTTTTGTTTTTTCGGTGGTTTGAGACACATTGCCATCTTATTAGTGATATAGAGCCCAGTCTTGAGTCATGAAACACACAGGGGTTCGCCCCCATTCATTAATGATTCAAGCCTTACCAGTCAGTAGTACATACAACTTTCTGTCATCAAGTTCCTTATATAGCAACGAAAGTGTTTATCTTAGCAGAAGTGAAGTTTCTTTCAGCATTTAACAAAACAAACTTTACTTGACTATACGCTGTAAACGTAACAATTTAAAGCTCTATTATATTAGATAAAACTTCATGTTATGTGTATATAAACTATTTGTTGTCGGCATGTAGTATATGTACAGTGTACATCACCCCACTTTGAACTTGACATTGTTATGTGTATGTATACTATATAACACCCCATTCACTCGCCAGTATGTGTATATTATACACTACCCTATTCACTCGTCAGTACGTGTACATTTCATCAAACCCCATTCATTCGATGGTACGTTTACAAAAACTAGCTCCCCCCCCCCTTACTCGTTGGATTATTGGGGCTGTTTTTGCGAAATAGTCGAACACGATTTTTTTAAAATAAAAATTGTAATTGTAACTAGGTTCTGACCAAAACAAGCTACATACTTGAATCAAAACTAAAGTATGACTGTTTGTTTATTTATGGTACTGTCCCTATATTTTGAATTGCCGACCACATAGAAGGCAAGCGGCAGGCAGCACCTACTACCAACTCTTGGGCCACTTTATTCTAACGAATAGTGGCATTGATCTTCATACTATAATTCCCCCATAGCTGAAAGGATGAACATATTTTGTGCCAGGTTTCGATCTCGCGACCCGCAGATTGCGATTCGAGGACACTTGTAACATCAAAGTAATGCGTTTTAGCATTCAGTGATTGTATTCTTATATATTTTCTATATGCGATATACGTGTGGATAGTTTTGGGAGAGAAGTCAACTCTAGGCATTTTTTCAGGTAGAGACAATTCAAATGCATAGCTTCGTTTGGGTAAAATTAACAAAATATGTTATCAATCATTTTCTACATCCTTGTTTCCATAAAAAAAAAGACTTCCAGGAAAATCGGCAAGGGTCATAAATGTCTATCTTATATGCCTTTCAGAACTCGTTTGTACCAATGAGATAATTTTTCAAATCTGACATCCAATAAAAATAACCTGCCTTCCTTGCTAGATGTTATCATATAGTTTCTGCTTAGTATTTTCTTTATTATGCATTCAATACTAAGCTCGAGATCTTATTTTATATTGTGTACGTTTTCGTGTAAGATTATCATCCTTATCATGTACACACATGATGGTTCGTTGAAATGAAGAAAATATTTTAGGATTGCTGACTGCGTTAAATTATCTTCATTTTTATGTAAGAGGTTGCCAGTACGTTCTACTAAATCCTCAAAGACATGTAATACGGAACAAAAATATTTTATATATATAATAAAATTTGAGAAAATTTTTCTATATGAAAATAAAACGTGTTCAGAATAGCAAAATAATAGAGTGCGCTGCTTCAAAGTAGCAGATCTAAACTACTGCATCGCATTAATTAAAATAGCGCGGAAGAGAAAGGCACCGTGAAATGTCCCTCGGAGAAATATTCCGGCTAGGACTGCGTTATGATTGTCTGTAAAATAATAAGACTTTTCATTAAATTCCAAGAAATCTGTTTTAGTGTGAGTGTGTATATAAATATAATGTAATGTAATATGTTTTTAATACTCAAAATGCTTTTTCCACTTTTATATGAATTTGATATTGTTCAATTAAAAACATGGAATGTGAAACGGATATTCTCCAATGAATGTTAATTGTGATATTTAGAAACTATTACGTTGCAGATTAGGCAATCACCAAATTAATTCTTGCTTACTCTTTTAGTTCAAAGGTAATTTACCGTTTAGGAAGCTTCTATGTTGACGAGAATGTAGAATTGTATAACATATAGGTAAACTTAGGAGTAACATTTTTATACACCAGCTGACAATAATTAAAAAATGGGCCCGGTATGGCCAGGTGGATAAGACGCTCAACTCACAATCTGAGGGTCGCGGGTTCGAATCCGCATACCACC
>NW_013669639.1:93227-96433 GCF_000517525.1 Limulus polyphemus
AGCGCAGATAGCCCTCGTGTAGCTTTGCGCGAAATTCCAAAACAAACAAACAAACTTCTCGGATTCGTTACTTAACCTCCGAAATGTTTGTCGTTTACGTTTTGTTCGTTTCTTGTATGTGTTAGTTAAAATGCTCCACGTTTGAACTCACGAAATCTAAGGCCTTGGAACTGCAAATTGAAAAAAAAAAAAAAGGCTTCGTCTAACAACTTCAAATGTATGTTAACAATAAACTAAAGTTTAACATGATCCACGCGCACTTTATCCTTCCTAACCCTCCACGGCGCTATGCGTAGGTCGCCATCTGGTGTACGCTTCCAATATTTGTGTATTTTATACGTTTAAATGCGTTAATCACTTATTTAACTCATGGGGTTTTATTCTTCTCACTTTTGTTTCATTTGAAACACGTGTTTAAATATGCTCAGCTTGTCCTGCAATCAATTGTATATCTTCATTTCATCAAGGGGTGGTCTTATGACGTATGTTTTTGTGGCCCCCTGCTGACTTCAGTGATACGAACCCTTCTAAAAGCGAATAACGAAGGAACGCACAGTATACAAAAGACTAACATATGGCGACTGTTTGGGGGCCTGTCAGCAGTGATAGGTTCAGCGGGAAGATTTTGGGAGGTCTGCAGTATATGAACGACGAAACTTGTAGAATTACTATCCAAGACTGGGGGTAGTCGTTTTGTTTTTTGCTTTTAGAGCTGTAATTGAATTTTAGTCAAATTAATACTTGGGGTATATAGAACAATCTTTGAAAGTTAAGCCTACATACACGTAGTAATCTTGGCTTCACGTTTCACGTGTTTATCTCGCTAAGTGCTTGCTGGCTTCGCTTCGAAACGCCCCCCACTGGCACAGCGGCATGTCTGCGGACTTACAATGCTCGAAACCGGGTTTCGATACCCGTGGTGGGCAAAGCACAGATAGCCCATTGTATAGCTTTGTGCTTAACTACAAACAATCACTTCGAAATGTGCAAAACGATGTGTGTGTGTGTTTTTGTTTTGTTTTTTTCAAATCTGAGTGTGAGCTCTATGTGCTTCGAAACAAAAATAACAATAAGATAAATTTGGATACTGACTTTCTGACTAGGTAACTGGGAACTCGGTCAGACCACACAAATCTGTCGGGCTGTCTCTTTACATAGTTTTGGATACTGACTTTCTGACTAGGTCACTGGGAAAGCCCGACAGATTTGTGTGGTCTGACCGGGTTCCCAGTGACCTAGTCAGAAAGTCAGTATCCAAAACTATGTAAAGACACAGCCCGACAGATTTGTGTGGTCTGACAGAGTTCCCAGTGACCTAGTCAGAAAGTCAGTATCCAAAACTATGTAAAGACATAACCCGACAGATTTGTTAGTCTGACCGAGGTATCTTTACATAGTTTTGGATACTGACTTTATGACTAGGTCACTGGGAACTCGGTCAGACCACACAACTTTGTCAAACTATGTCTTTACATAGTTTTGATCCTGACTTTCTGACTAAGTCACTGGGAACTCGGTCAGACCACACAACTCTGTCAAACTATGTCTTTACATAGTTTTTGATCCTGACTTTCTGACTAGGTCACTGGGAACTCGGTCAGACCACACAAATATGTCAGGCTACGTCCAAAAATGTGATTGGTGGTCAGAAGATCGTTGTTGCGTCAGTACATTACTACGTCCAAACAATATGATTGGTGGTCAGAAGACCGTTGTTACGTCAGTACTTTACTACGTCCAAACAATATGATTGGTTGTCAGAAGATCGTTGTTACGTCAGTACATTACTACGTCCAAAAAAAATGTGATTGATGGTCAGAAGACCGTTGTTACGTCAGTACTTTACTGCGTCCAAAAGTGTGATTGGTTGTAGGACGATCGTTGTTACGTCAGTACTTTACTACGTCCAAACAATATGATTGGTGGTCAGAAGATCGTTGTTACGTCAGTACATTACTACGTCCAAAAAATGTGATTGATGGTCAGAAGACCGTTGTTACGTCAGTACTTTACTGCGTCCAAAAGTGTGATTGGTGGTTAGACGATCGTTGTTACGTCAGTACTTTACTACGTCCAAACAATATGATTGGTAGTCAGAAGATCGTTGTTACGTCAGTACATTATTACGTCCAAAAAATGTGATTGATGGTCAGAAGACCGTTGTTACGTCAGTACATTACTGCGTCCAAAAATGTGATTGGTGGTTAGAATATGAACCAATAATGTTCAAGTAGATGTTTACAAAAATATGAACCAATAATGTTCAAGTAGATATTTACAAAAATATGAACCAATAATGTTCAAGTAGATGTTTACAAAAATATGAACCAAACTTGAACATTATTGGTTCATATTTTTGTAAACATCTACTTGAACATTAAGATTTTTTTACAAAAATATGAACCAACAATGTTCAAGTAGATTTTTTACAAAATATGAACCAATAATGTTCAAGTAGATGTTTACAAAAATATGAACCAATAATGTTCAAGTAAATTTTTTTTTACAAAATATGAACCAATAATGTTCAAGTATATTTTTTTTTACAAAATTAAGAGCATGATCTAATAACTTTCAAGATATTGTGTTTAAAGTTAAAAATGCAGATAAAAACTTAAACCTATTTGGAAGATCCTCAAATCAAATCAGAAACATTCTTCGTCGCACGATCCGTGTTAATTTACAGTCTGAAGATGATACCCGAAGACGTCTTACATCTATCTGGTAAGCATGGGGACCTCAATTACGGCTTTCATATTCTGTCCAAGTGACAACATCCGGCCTTTCTTCAACCAGCCAGAACGCCGTGTTTTCTTTTTCTTTCGGTCCATCGCTCCGTGGTTCTAAATCTTCAAATTTCCTGGAGCTAATTCGCGGTCCGAGATTGCTGAGAAATTATACACCCATCAAGAATCGTTGTGTTTCTTAAACAAACGATTGTGGAAATAAATGGTCGTTAAATGATGAGAGACTACGTCTTCCCACTGTTACTTTTACGTCAAGATCACCTTTATCTTAACCAATCACAAACTATTGTTTCACCGTGTATTATAAAGTTAGCTATGTGTACAAAAATCTTTAGATTACCTTGTTTTTCATGGAATCGCCCAGTGCTATGTGTTTGATGGTTTAATGTAATGCTGGTCTTCCATTATTTATTATTTGTTTATTCGTCTCCTAATCTTTTTTTTTTTTCGTGCAGCTTG
>NW_013669639.1:97411-107409 GCF_000517525.1 Limulus polyphemus
CGGTAACTAATGCTAGGAGTAAGAGACGTGGAAGGCCCGGCCTGGCCAGGTGGTTAGGGTACTCGACTCGCAATCTGAGGGTCGCGGGTTCGAATCCCCGTCACACCAAACATGCTCGCCCTTTCAGCCGTGGGGGCGTTATAATGTGACGGTCAATCCCACTATTCGTTTGTAAAAGAGTAGCCCAAGAGTTGGCGGTTGGTGGTGATGACTAGCTGCCTTCCCTCTAGTCTTACACTGCTAAATTAGGGACGGTTAGCGCAGATAGCCCTCGTGTAGCTTTGCGCGAATTTCAAAACAAACAAACAAGAGACATGGACTTGTAGATTTCGGTGTCTACGAGTAGAATTATTTTATTATTCTGGAAATCCTGAATTTAAAGAAGTACTGTTGTAATAAAGATATTAATTGGCCACGAATGTTTTGTGGGTCTCTGCCCTGGTGCAAGGTTTGTGAAGTTATAACATGTCTAGGTCCAGATTTGCTCAGACAGCCACGTTAATTTGACTCATTAAAAACCTGATTTTCATAAACTGTTATTGATGGGATATCATCTGTGAGGCAGTTGCTGCAAAATTTCTTTCAATATAATCTCGTGTAAAGCACGTGACCTGTGACACCGGTAGTGGTTGAGGGCTTACAATCAACCGGTCTGTTTTTGTAACCTCATTACTCAGGATTTCAGTAATGATTTCTGAATAATAAAGGGGACTAGATGCGATTTGTTGATGGTGGTGGTGTCTCACGTTTCCAAGTTCCTCTCATGACCTTTCAACTCCGGATCCGACCCGTTTGTATAAAATAGCAAGGTCAGTTGAGGTTACTAATTCTCATTCTTCAACTACGTGACAATCTTGTGTTTCTTTGGAGAAAGTTAGAGGGTGGGTGGGGGTAAATGATGGACTGCATCAATTAGATGTTGTTATCAAGTGACACAACATACACGTGTTTTCGTTTGTTTGTCACTAAACACACGAAGGGCTATTTGTGTTGTGCCCACTGCCAGTATCCAAACCCGATTTGTAGCGTTATATGCCCTTAGACTCATGTGAAAAGAAGCTCAAAAGCCCGGTGACAGATATGGTTGTTCCAGGCTCGTGCTGTTGGGAGGAGCTACACTTTTATTATTTTTTAATGCTATTTTAAAGTCGTGGCACTTATATTATATGATCTTTAATAAAACTGAACATATGTCTTCGAAATACATCCACTTTCAGCAGTATAATGTGACGTTCAAGCCCACTATTCCATTAGAAAGTAGCCCTCTAGGGGGGGGGGGGACTACGCTTACAAGTATACATTTAATTTTCGAGTTTCGAGACAAAATTAAAACCGCGTGTATTTTCTGGATTATTTTGACGGTATTGTGACTCAGTTCAAGATTATTAATTTACATTTTCATTGTTTATTTAATTTGCGCATTTCTGTGTTACTTACGGGACGTTCGTTTTTACGTATTATATTCTCCACACCAGAGCTGCACGAAGTCGTACTTAGTGTTGACCTCACAAGCTTATAGGAAGTTCGATGGGCGACGTTTCTCAGAAATGGGACAGTTTGTAGTTTTATGTCGGGCGTTGTAGTCAAACAGCTGTGAAATTCACGCACACACACACACACAAAGAGTGAATGTGTGTCAACCAGTCAGTTATAATTTTTTTTCCATCTTACGACAAGGTGTTTCTCTATGTAGAACTATCTCTGTAGTTCAGTTGAGTCAAATATGATCTTTGTGTTCCCCTCGTTACCGGCTGTTACTTGAGGCTGGAGCATTTCTTGCTGTTCAAGTCGTTGTGGAGAAATTATATTGTTATGGAACTCTCCAGTGTATTATACTTAGGTGTTATAGGAAGCCTAGTCTCGTCAAAATGATTTACATATATACCACCAGGTGGCAGGTGCGTCGTCTCTTTTTAAAATAGCTACGTGCATATAGTCCCCGTTTTATTCCTATTAATAAAAACAACGTAAGTGTAATAATTTCCTTGTTTGTCACCAATAGAAGGATATCCACGTGTACATAACCCTCATTTCCTTGTTATTAATAAAAATGTATTCACATAAATATGGACATTCATTGGTTGTAAGACGTTGTTAGGAAGGATTGTTTAAAGTTTTGCGTATATACGGTTCGTCGGCTATATTGATTTTACATTGTTTAACTAAAACTAAATATACACAGTATTTAATGTTACTTTTATTAACAGATATTATTGGGATTACGGGCGAAAACATCTTTACAAACGAGGATACACAGTATTCTAATCTTTATAAGTAAGAACGTCATAAAAAGTATATTTAATTAGATATACTCATTACCGGGTTGATTTTTAGTTTTCCTGCTCTGATCGGAAGTTAATCTGAATTCCGTTCTCACTCCCTCCTCATTATATCCAAATATTTAATCACATCCACAGTCTGATTTTCTTCAAATTTGCAAGTTTTGTTTTTTGCAAGATTTTTTTTGTGGATTATAAATCAGACTCGAGCTGGTTCTTCTACCTGATTGTAATTCAGATCAGAAAAGTTTCGTGTGAATTGAGATAAGCATAGTAACATGGTTAGATAAGCCTTAACTCTTCAGTTAGTATTCGTCAAAGTATCTTGATTATAATGACATTGTTTTATTTACAACAGATTGAGAAAAAGGTAAACGAGAATAAGTCTATATCCCTGGTTTCGTGATGTACAATTGATAACAGTACAGGGATTACCCAATTAATAACAGTGTCCCCATATCAAATAGTTACAGTTTCTAAGGCAGTTGTCCCTTTGTCAAGTTATTAACGCCTTACTTTTCCATCCAGATTTGTTATCCAGATTGTTTCATACGTTTCAGATTTGTTATCCAGATTGTTTCATACGTTTCAGATTTGTTATCCAGATTGTTTCATACGTCTCAGATTTGTTATCCAGATTGTTTCATACGTTTCAGATTTGTTATCCGGATAACAAATCTGAAACCTTAGAAACAATCTGGATAACAAATCTGAAACCTTAGAAACAATCTGGATAACAAATCTGAAACGTATGGAACAATCTGGATAACAAATCTGAAACGTATGAAACAATCTGAATAACAAATCTAAAACGTACGAAGCAATCTGAATAACAAATCTGAAACGTATGAAACAATCTGGATCACAAATCTTAAACATATAAAACAATCTGAATAACAAATCTAAAACGTACGAAGCAATCTGAATAACAAATATGAAACGTATGAAACAATCTGGATCACAAATCTTAAACATATAAAACAATCTGAATAACAAATTTGAAACGTATGAAACAATCTGGATAACAAATCTGAAACGTATGAAACAATCTAATCTGGATAACAAATCTGAAACGTACGAAACAATCTGTTTCTATGCGTTTCAGATTTGTTATCCAGATTGTTTCATACGTTTCCAGCTCGCATAAGTGTATCGGAAGTAGTCGAAATAGATTGACAATGACACACCGTGGCATTTATCAAAGCTAACACACATTTCTAGATCAACTAAAGCATCAAATAATACAACCAGAATGAAACTTTCCCGCCACAAAGTTTCCAGTAATTCGTTGTTTTAAAAAGAAAAACAGTTGAACAGCTAGTTAGGATTCTTTTAAATTAAGTATTCACGGTTCGTACAGTCCGCTATTAAGTGTAGGAGTTTTAAACATGATTATATGAACAAGGCAGAAAAAAAAATGATTATATTTCAATGAAACTGGGAGGTTCCAAAACATGTTAAAGGAAGAGAAACGTGTCACGCATATATATATTAATTGGTTACGCGAAAGAGGCTCATTCCAGCGAAACGTTTGTATACGTAAAATGTTATTATCTTTTATATATGTCCAGTTTATATGATGGACGAGAAGAAAGATATGTATATGTTCTCTTCATTATACTTGAAACGTATTTTAAAACGTTTACATCAGTTATCGCATTACATTTTTATTCGAATGTGGCGCCATCTATAGGATACACAAAACATTTCACATTTTGACGTACGTACTATATTATAATAATCTGTGAACTTTTTTCCAATATGTTTTTCTTTCTTTTTAGTGTTTTTCTAACAGTTCAATGTCAGCCTGTAGTAAACGTTTCATTTTGCTTTCGTCTGTATAAGTAAATTGGAATGTTTAATAAATCAGATTATTTGTAATTATTTCGCTTGTGATATGTGAATATTTATATAAAACATCACACTTATATTTAACTGCAACTAAACTCGCCGCGATGCTTGTTTTATGATTATAACTTTTCCTGGCGTTACGTTTGTGGCCGTGGCCGCTAGGCCTAACGGCTAGTGGAAATACGCGACTTCGTCACGAGTAATTAATTTACTTACCCAATGAGCAGCCAGCCCCTGGTGTTTTAAATATCCGGAAAAAGATATCCGCTTTCACGTCCCAATCACTAAAATATCGTATGTGAGGCCGGAAAGAGTCCTCTCTTTTTTTTTGGTAATAAAAAAGGGTGAAAACTATTTTTAAGCGAGTGACCCCGTGACCTTAAAAGGCCACCACGCACGATATATCCTGAGAGTTCATTTAATACACCCTTTACTGATCGTGTATACCAGTTATCCAATTATAAAAACTTATTTGAGTGCAAGTAAAGGAGATTGTATAGAAATATGCCATCCAGTGCCGATGAGGCCTTTCGACCAATACTAGGGTCCTTCAAGCCAACTGGGATACGACAAACGTAAGAGTTATCCAAATAGCGGTAAGTCTATGGACTTGCAACTCTAAAATCCGTGGTTCGATTTCCCATGGTGGACACAGTAAATGGCTCTGATGTAAATCAAAGAAACAAATAAATATATTATCAATTGTATGTAGAATTATAATAGTGTGAAGTGGTTTAAATAAGTGGAATAGAATTATTATCAATTAATTCAAGTTAGTCACAAATGAGAATTACGGTAACGATTAAAAACGATACTTTACACCGATTATAATTTAATTTTTGATGTCATTAACTTTACTATCATTCACAAGAACTGGCGAACCAGCCAGTGTTATCGTCCTGGAGCAGACAGAGCGAGCAACCACTGTGAAAGTTAATAAGATTGGAATGGAAACCAGTCTATATCTGTTATATTCAGTACTAAATCAGGGTTCATCAGATCGACTTAGATACGCTAAACCAAGTAGTGTTTGATACGCTGTATTATCAAATTAATTAACAAATACTTGCTATGATGTAAACTAGATTAATTAAGATGGTGAAATGTAACTTTTTAAACAGTATTATAGATCGTGTATAATTTTAAGTGGTGCCAGGAATATAAAGGAATAGACGAGAAGCGAAACCATGTACATATTTTAATTTTAAAAAGGTTCTGTACGTCTGTAAAGACCCCCCTGTGGCTCAGTAGTATTGTTTGTTTCTTATGGATTTCGCGCAAAGCTACAGAAGAGCTATCTGCGCTAGCCGTCCCTAATTTAGCAGTGTAAGACTAGAGAGAAGGCAACTAGTCATCACCACCCACCGCCAACTCTTGGGCTACTCCTTTACCAACGAATAGTGGGATTGGCCGTCACATTATAACGCCCCCACGGCTGAAAGGGCGAGCATGCTTGGTGTGACAGGGATTCGAACCCGCGACCCAAAGATTGCGAGTCGAACACCCTAACCACCTGGCCATGCCGGGCCGGCTCAGTAGTAAGTCTACAGGTTCATGCCATTAAAAACCGGCTTTCGATACTCGTGGTGGGCATAGCACAGATAGCCCATTGTGTCGTTTTGTGCTTTACAACAAACCAACTTCTGTAAATATAAAATAATTATATTTAAGTAAATTTTCTTGCATATGTTTTCTAAATAAAATTCGATTAATATTTTCGTGTAGTGGCTCTACCTCTCGGTTAAGATTAGAACCAATACTATTATTCCTGTTAAAATGCGATATGTAAGATTTTATTATGGTATTTTATTGTAATTGGTTTTATTTTTTTACAACTACATGTTATTTCCAAATCTATGTAATCTCATTATGTTTGTGTTTTACTAAATACTCGTACGGAAAAATTCTGAGTGAGCTAAAAAAAAAGTAAGTAAAAATATTTTTTTAAAAGAAATACTCACTTGTGTATTTGCATTTTACCTGTGCAGAGATAAGAAAAATGGTGAACATCTATTAGGTATTGACTTCAGAAATATTATTTGATAAACGACTCTATTATAACTCGCTGGATTGTTGAGAATACAATGTATTTAATAAATTATGATATAACAGTTCCAAAAAAAACTTTAGAATTTGTTTCTAAGAAGATACAATAGGTAGATCAACGGTCACGTGATTTCATAAACCGACACTCAATCGTTTTGGTAACTCAAATAAAATGGTACAAATTAGAGACTTGTGGTACTTTTAAATTGCTCGTCTTTTGTTTCTCCGCCGCTAGATGGCCAAGTAAATAAAAAGGTTTTAATTTTCCACTACTAGATGGCCACGAAAATAAAAAAGCTTTGTTTCCCTGCCACAAGGTGGCAAAATAAATAAAATAGGCTTTGTTTCTCAGCCACTAGATGGCCAAGTAAATAAAAATGCTTTATTTCTCAGCCACTAGATGGCCAAGTAAATAAAAATACTTTATTTCTCCGCCGCTAGATGGTAAGTCATGAATCAGACACAACCTTCTTATTTGAATCTGAATATCAGTGGGTTATGGTTAAAAAAATAACGTGTAGTAAGGTTTACGTTCAAGGTCAGTTTTATAATTTTAACGGTATGATGATTGATCACCGAAATAATATTTATTCGTGGTTCTTATGTATCCATTTACTATTCCTCGGTTTACCAGGTGCCTTCTGGGACGTTTTTTTTTTGTCAGGATTTTTGCCATTGTACATTTCTTGTTTGACTGCACGGTATAGTACAAAGACTGTCAGTCTTTCATCTTCCTTCCTGTTCGTCTCTAATTCCTTTCTCACGCTCCCTACAAAACAGTTCAGGTGAGTCTCAAACTGGGCTTTATAATACTGCGGGAAACACATGGCGGGTTCTCGGGAAGAAATCTATGATTTGGGAAAAACCTTCCCTTTAAAGAAGAAACGTTCACAAACTAATTCAGCCGAATGGTGTAAATAGCAGGAAACTAGTTAACATCACCCAACGCCAGCTCTTGGGTTACTTTAATCGAATAGTGGGATTGACCGTTACATTTTAATACCTTCATGGATGAAAGGCGAGTATTTCGAGATTCCGAGTTGCAAGTCGAGCGCCCTTACAACTAGACGATGTCTGGCTAACACGGTAGGAGCCACTGGTCAAAGGTACTGGTCAGTTTGGTCAAAGGTAAATAACGTTTAGGACATCATAGAACCTTAAAGATTAGTCAGACGTTTGACTTTTGTGTTTGTTCTGAGATAACACGAGTAGTCATTATGTTTGTTTCGGATGTTCGCGCAAAGCTACAGCTTCGTTAATCGTCCATAATGGTTTTGAATTGATAGACTAGGTGGAGGACAGCTAGTCAACAGCACCCACCGCCAAGTTATGAGCTGCTCTAATCGGATAGTGGGGGGTTTCATCCTCGAGCTCAAAGTGAGGAGAGCGATTTTGCGGCAACGGGTTATCGTGTTGGTAATTAAAGGATTTGTGGGGTTGGAATGAACAAGAACTAAGGAATTATCAGAGTCTGATGAGTGAGTGTATTTGTGGGGTTGGGGGATGAACAAGAACTAAGGAATTATCAGAGTCCGATGAGTGATACTCAGTATCTAATTGTGAATCAATAGCACTCAAATTCTAGTTTCTCCACAAATTGTAAGCTCATTCTTTGTTTTTGAAAATCTCTGATTGCTGAAATAACAAACCTTAAGGTATATTTATGTATCTACAGAAATACGTGCTGTTTCTTGTTGAATCTTCTTCCAAATACTCTTCAATCGACGGCCATTTCTTTATCGCTAGGCGGATTGACATGAAATTTGATTGGGTTATACCTTGGTCCAATACAACCAGACGCCTTTTTCTTTTCTTTTTTTATTATTTAGGCCGTTTAAGGAATTTATAGGGTCAAAGGTCAAACAACCCTAAAAAGTATATTTTGGGCACCTGTTTAGTCATGTTTACAGCAGTCAAGATGAACATTGACACAACTATAAACTTTCATGCGCCCAACGCATTGACTTACAAAAAAATGTTGGATTTGCCCATTTTGAGTCCTTTTTTTTTTAGGAAGACCAGAGGTCAGATAAAACATAATTTTGTGGTTTTTTTGGTCAGTTACTCGGCTGTATTTTGACCAATTCTTATGGGATTTGGTACAAAGATATCTTCTTGCAGGTCCCAGTCATTGATATAAATAGTTTTCGTTTGTCTGTGTTTTTTCATAATTTTTCTGGGGTCACAATTGACCATTTTGAGATTGCTTGGCGGAGACATCCTGCATTCGCCCGCGAATGTGGGCCTCTTTTAGTACAATTTTTGTAACTGCTGAAAGACTTGTGTACTTATTTATTTTTACCCTTACATACAAAGAGTTTATTGATAAAAACGAACTACACTACGGGCTATTTGTGCTGTGCCCACTATGGGTTAGAAACCCGACTTTTAGCGTCATAAGCCCAAAGACTTACTGCTTAGCCCCCAAGGGCTATATTCAAAAGAAATATATTAACATAGACTTGTTGTCTCCTCCCTCGCGAGATGGCGCTACTGTCGCAGATTTGTCGAAGCCATTTTTTTTTTTTAGCGCAAAACTACATAACATTCTGTCCACCGAGAGGAATCGCACTCCTAATTTTGGCGTTGTAAGTCCATGAATTTATGACTCACTGGCGGGCCAGAACTGTAGGCTGTATTTGATTGTAATAACACATAACGACAGCTTTGTTTTAAAATCTGTTGTATATATAGTATCGTCTAGATAATATTCGGTTTAAATTTTATTATAGGCTAGTTTTGTTGTTAAGTACAAAGTTACACAGTGGGCTATCGGCGCTTTCCCCACTGCAGGGATTGAACCACATTATAAACCCTCATATTACCGCAGGGAGGGGGCACAGAATACCATTTCTCGCCAGAAAGTAATTTTATGTATACAACATTTAATGCCCTGTGGTTGTCTTTTTACTTGTTTTAGCAAGTATGGCGTAGCAATGGTGTTATTGTATTATGTTGTTTAATTCGCACGAGTAGATAGTCTCGAAAGAGTGATCGAAGTTCGAGAAAATGTAAACTTTAAGAAGGGAATACAACGACCCACTTAATAAGAAGTGATTTTAACGTTTGTCATCATTAATTTATGAAACTTTTTCATAAGTAAGTTACTTCGACTGAACAAACGTCTTTGTTTTAACAAATCAAACAATCTTTGTAGCCAAATAGTTGTTGATTATACTGTATTGTTGAAAGATATAACAGATCTTAAAAACTGGTCTATCTTTACTGTATACGGTCTTTGCCAAATTAAGCCAGAATTTGTTGAATAAAATATAAAACTAAGTTCTGGTGTTATTATACAAAAAGACAACGGGAGTTTTAGCAATGAAAACGTAAAATAAGAATAGATTCAGCTAGTCTAGAGTAGGTAAAAAAAACTATTGTAAATGATAGGTAGGCAAACAACGATTTATAAGCAAAGAAATATTCTTATTGATGGTGGAGTATACTATACGTTTAATGCTTGGAGACGGCTTGAATGGGTAATGAAGAAAAACTTGAATATAAGTTTAACATAACAGCCAATGTGCAACGTTTCGACAAGATTTTGTCATCATCAGGTACAAGTAGTTTACACTGATATATATATATATACAGTATGGAACAAAGAGGTCACGTATTTTACGTTTCGACCAATGTTCTGTCGAAGCATGTAGTATGTTCCACCACCAATAAAAGAGGTCACGTATTTTACGTTTCGACCAATGTTCTGTCGAAGCATGTAGTATGTTCCACCACCAATAAAAGAGGTCACGTATTTTACGTTTCGACCAATGTTCTGTCGAAGCATGTAGTATGTTCCACCACCAATAAAAGAGGTCA
>NW_013669640.1:0-3446 GCF_000517525.1 Limulus polyphemus
CACTAAGATATATATATATATATATAATACAAATTTGGTAACTTTGGCTAGTGCTGCTGATTTTATGCACTTCCGGAAGTGAAACAGACTTGCTTGATCCTTGGCGTATCTGACCTGATCATTTAATCAATGTGTCCCATAAAGTGTTGTTTATGTTTAAAATATCAAACACCAAACTTTATTAAAACGATTCGCACATGTTAATGCAATGCGTATCGTTGCAAGTGTGAGCCGTAGCGCCACGGGAAACTTTTTAGCATCTATATATTTAATACACGGTGTATTTCTGACTATTCGACGGGAATTACCACCACAGATAAACTTATAACGGTAGGAATATGTCAGATCATTAAATGATATAAAGCCAAAGAGCAAAGCATTTCAAAGAAGGGAGTCTTCATTGTCCTTCATGGAAGCGACAAAATCTTGGACAGCAGGGCGTTTATGGCAGCACCAGGGTACTAGGGTACCCCCTCAACCAATCCGTAACAACTTTCTCATCAACAGAGTAAAGGCTGCGGTTACGAAAGAGAACCTTCCAATCCAAAAAGCCATTTGCGATTAAACTTGGACATAGCTTCTGGTAAGGTTTATAAAACAGTAAACAAGGATATGAAGTTAAGGAAGGCTCACAAGCTTGCAGCTTCCTCAAAATCGACAGCCCAAGAATATGACTGAAGAAAGTGAAACCTTATCAATACTTTTGGGTCAGATATTTGGCAGTTCCACCATGCAACTTCACGAAACCTTGTTGTCAGTTTTGTTAACTTGTTCTTCCAAGCCGGGTTCCACGTATAGTGGACACGGGCAGTCTTTGGGAAGTTTTTAAAGATAATGTGGACTAAGACTGACCTCGCTATTCTTCGCAGAAGCTTGTTGCAATGGGAGTTGGTGTGTTGAGCAATTTGTATAATCACGGTCATCAGACTGAGAACGAGCGGTAATTGAGGAAGTTGTTCCAATGGCAGCACAGAACCCGAAATGTCGTTTTTATAAAGTAGGTTAATCTCATTATGCAGAAAAGGTAATTTTCTCATCCGTGCAAGAGAACATACTCCTAAAAAGCCTGAGGACTAATCAAGCATAGCATGAGATATTTGGATAAAATGTAATGTTGCTGTCACAACTGATGACTGTGTGTTAATCAATGGACTAAGAATAAGCATCAGTTAAGTATTAGAGAGTCTAGTCACGTTAAATCGACAAGTTTCGGCGCTTTCACTTCTACAATATTTGGCATAACTTTGGGTTGCGTACAGTATATATGATTGGATCCGAGTTTCGCTACAGTCACGTAGGCACAAATTTGCCAAAACTGCTATATTAGCAAACTGTATTTGTAACAGGAATTTGAATGGCACAACTGTATAAATCAGTAATTTTTATAAACGTGTTTAGCATTTATTCACGTACCTACCACGTTTCTTGATTAACAGAAAACGTGCACCTACTACTTGAAAGCAAGGTACTTTTGCTGTTTGCGATTTGCTAATCGATTGTGATTATCTAAACTCTTCCAAGACAAGAGAAACGAGTTTTTATTTTTTTGCTGAGATCTTCGTACATTATGTGATCAGAAAACACAATTTTTCTCCTCGTAGACAAACGCGTATGTTATACGGAGGGTCACATAATCGAAAGCAAATCGTTAATTAGCAGCTTATGTGTTGTTTGATATTTTAAATATATCAAAGATCTTTAAAACTAGCAAATTGTATATGGTTTGGCGTTTTAAAATTTATTCAAGAGAGATCATTCACTAATAATTTGGGTGTTATTTTGTTTATCGAAAAGAATCTATAGCTAGGAACTTTGTATTGCTTGTAGTTTTAAATCTGTAAAACAAAGATTAGTCAAATATAGAATAATAAAAATTCAGAAGATGAGTGTGAAAATGCGTTCGTTCATTAGCCATCCACATATGAATGCAAACTTAGACTTTTCAAAAGAATTGGGTTGATTTAATAACTAGTAAATTTGAACCTTATTCGGGGTGAACTTAGTAATCTCTTTACAAAACTAATAGTTTAAATTTTCTAAACTTGATTTTAAAGAGACATTTATTATATATATATGTGTGTGTGTGTGTCGAAAACGTTTACAAATATTTTGCGTTCTGTTGTTCGCCTAATCAAGTTTTCTTAAGTACTGCCTTTCGATGATCGCTTTGTGTTTTATTGTAAACATCTACAGGTCCTTGCCAAGACAAACGTATCCATGGTAACGACAAGACGAACTTTTATTCGCTTATGCAAACTGGAAATGCGGTGTTACACACTTGCACTACCAATGAGAAGAAACAATAAAACCTTTTCTCAGTCCTCAACATTAAATGATTGGACATTTGATAAGAAGACAGTCTTGTCCCCCCCTTTTGGCACTTTTGCGTGTTATTTGTTAAACATATAGTTGCACACAAAGGGTTATATCAGCTGTGCCCACTGTAAGGATCGAACCCTAAACTTTGGAGTTATAAACCCTTAAGTTTACTACTGAGCCACCATGGGGCTTGGTATTGATATAATCGATGTTTTTTTGGTGTACATTTTTAAGATTTCAACGATTCCACTCTATGAAAAGTTTCTAAAAAAGTGTTTTTTTTATTTATCGCAAAAACTAAGATTCCTTAATTGTAAAATTTATTGATATAATTACGTATTAGTTTTATATATGTATAATACCGATTAAGTGTTATACTTTTAACTACAATTACCTTGAACAATATAAACCTTTTATTAAATACAATATTTTATACAAGATAAAATTGCTGGTGCATTGTCGCATTTTGAGTCTTAAAATTGTACACTGCTGAGAAAGAAAAAAAAATACTGAAATGCCAGACGACGGTATTAATATGTTAATGTTATTATTACCCCTATTTATGTTTTATAATATTTTTGATGCCCATTTATCAGTTGTTACCGTTTAAAGTTATTCCATTTGAACGTCTTAACTTTTAAGAGTATATACTACTACTACGTCTGTCCAGTATATTGAAACGTGTTTATGCTTCCTGAAAAATATCAAGTAGGCGTTGAAAGCTAATGGGCGGAGAAAACTTTTTTTACATATCCTTTCACAGCCAATCAGAAAAAAGGAGGCATCTAAGTGCATGAAAAACAGTTGACTAAGAAAATAAGACGAAGCATAAGCCGAACAGCAAAATACCACAAGAAAGATTGCTTAGAAATTTTGGCAATTTTTTTAAGCAATGATAAAAGTTTCATCTATTTAATTTAGTGGATATCATACATCTTATCTTTTCTTGTATTGACAGACTTTTATAATTATTTATGAATTATATATAAGAATACTTTATGATTATTATTATTTATGAATTATATATAACAATAATTTATGATTATTATTATTTATGAATTATATTTAAGAATAATTTATGAATTATATTATTTATGAATTATATTTAAGAATAATTTATGATTATT
>NW_013669640.1:4307-9272 GCF_000517525.1 Limulus polyphemus
TATGATTATTTTTATTTATGAATTATACTTGAGAATAATTTATGATTATTTTTATTTATGAATTATACTTAAGAATACATTATGATTATTATTATTTATGAATTATACTTAAGGATAATTTATGATTATTATTATTTATGAATTATACTTAAGAATAATTTATGATTATTATTATTTATGAATTATATTTAAGGATAATTTATGATTATTATTATTTATGAATTATATTTAAGGATAATTTATGATTATTATTATTTATGAATTATATTTAAGAATAATTTATGATTATTATTATTTATGAATTATACTTGAGAATAATTTATGATTATTATTATTTATGAATTATACTTGAGAATAATTTATGATTATTATTATTTATGAATTATACTTAAGGATAATTTATAATTACTATTATTGAAAGCAAACAGTTTAAGGCAGCGAACAACTTTGGTGTATAATCATTAGCACGTGTCTTCCGCTAGAACAAAATTTATTAATACTTTAAGAAGAGGTGAACACGTTGCTTGGATTTATAGGCTTTCTTATTTATCTTCATATTTTTAACTCCTGCTTAAAATTTCATCTAGATTTTTAAAAATGCAATTCCCGTCTAACTTGCCTACAGAGTTAGGTAAGTTTTTCATTATAAGAAAATAAAGTAAGTATTTCGTGTCTTGAATATAGCGAAAAAAAGAAAACTTAGCAATGGTTATATGAAACAAAATGTGTATGGTTTTTAGCGTTTTTTTTTTTTACTTGTATAACAGTACTACTTGTTTCTTTCTGATATTCGCGCAAAACTACACGAGGAATATCTGATCTAACCGTTGCTACTACTACACGAGGGATATCAGCACTAACCGTTTCTCATTTTCAACTGATCGATTAGAGGGAAGGCAGCTAGTCAACAGCATCCATCGCCAACTCTTGAGCTACACTAATTGAATAGCGGGATTTTACCGTCACTCATATTACGTACCCACGACCCCAAAGTAGAGAACGCGATTTTTTATTTGATATTTGGGGGGAGGGTAATGGAACGTGAATTATTGAGCCTTGAACCATAGCCCGGCCGTAATAAGATTGAAAATAATCTATTCACAACATATTTCAATGAAACCATATTGCCAAGAAATTTAGTTTTATATTTTTATTGTATGCATCAAGCAACGTGAAAAAACTACTGTCTAAAGACCAGCTTTAAAAGGAAAACGTATTGTAGTTATGTGTTAATTTGAAAGGTGTAACACGTAATGAAATTTTAATTTCTACTTCTGTTTGAAAGTTTGCACCGGAACTATCTCGTAATGATGGACATTGCTAATATTGACCAAACGATGATGACCAGTATCTACGATGTATTTTACAGTATAGATATAAGTGTTATGAAACACCACTTTATAGTTGATATTTGTTTTAATCTTATTACTCAGTTCATATAAGTTATAACATTTTTTATATGAAGAATATCGTATAAAATCAATCTTCCACCCTTTTCACGACTTATTTCCCTGTGGGTTTGAGGAAAGTACATCTGAAATGCCATTTTTATTGCCCCAAAAACTTGCATTGCTGTGTTAAACGAACTGGCATTTACCACACTTGCTGCAGAGACCTAAAACATTAACAAACATTGTACTTTTTTGGTCATTATTTTACTGGAGTGGATAAAAAATTCTGTGTTAAAATAATCCATAAGAACGTACACTTGGTGAAAGTCCAAGTCCCTTGGTTTGTTTTGTTTTTCATAATTTTACGTCAAACGCAAAAATATTATTGTGATTAATTTACTTCCTTAACTTTGTACTATATAAAGATTATATTTTCCTCGTGGTTTTTTTTTCAATACTTTTACCCATTTTTTTATCCTCCAGAATTTTACTGAAGTTGGATATATACCTTAACTCTTCCATTGTTTCAGAAAGTTGTCATTTTTTATTTTGTGCTTTTTCGGATATACGCTATCAACTTTGTAAAATATCTGAATTTCGTTATGTTACTAACGTTTTAAACTTCCCATTTTATATTTTAACTTTTATTCGGTTTTCACCTGCCACACTTTCCAAACCCGATAAAAAAAATACTACTGAATTTTAGGCCCAGCATGGCCAGGTGGTTAGGGTGCTCGACTCGTAATATGCGGGTCGCGGGTTCGAATCCCCGTCACACCAAACATACTCGCCCTTTCAGTTGTGGGGGCGTTATAATGTGACGGTGAATCCCACTATTCGTTGATAAAAGAGTAGTCCAAGAGTTGGCGGTGGGTGGTGATGACTAGCTGCCTTCCCTCTAGTCTTACACTGCTAAATTAGGGAGAGCTAGCGCAGATAGCCCTCGTGTAGCTTTGCGCGAAATTCAAAAACAAACAAACACTACTGAATTTTTAATAGCCTCCATTATTCTCATTTTCAATATAGGACCAGAGATTGTTGAAAAAAATGTACAAAGTTCATTGTTTACTGTAAATTAAAAACTTAGTTCATGCTGTGTAAAACTCTGTTTATCTTTGCTAACAATGAAAAGTATATTAAGAAGAATGGAACACATGATCGATTTTAACAATGTTTTCCAACTGATTCTCGCCTTTCTGTTTAGCGGTGTTGAAACATAAGTTCATTGTAGTACGCACACCACACAATATATAGAATACTAACTGATTTGCTGCATGCCGATAGTAAATGCTTATCTGTCAGCTGCTCCTCTGATAACATGAAACTACTTTGGAATTTGATTTCTGTGCTTCAGTCAGACAGCGCGAAAAGTTTACGTAACAATGATGACAACATGTATCTAAGCCTGACTTAAATTTTCTTCCTAAAAATATTGGATTTCAGAGTGCAGACTCAAAGATCAGTTCATCAGCAGCGTATAAAACTCGCTGCTTTTTAGTACTGAATATATTAAATTATAATTAGTAAAACTATATACTCGTGGAAAAGAAATAAAAAGGGAAAGATCTGAGGATATATTATAACAAAATTATCTGACACCTTAATGATAATTATATGAA
The DNA here is from genome assembly GCF_000517525.1 of Limulus polyphemus. NCBI lineage: Eukaryota > Metazoa > Arthropoda > Merostomata > Xiphosura > Limulidae > Limulus > Limulus polyphemus. Next base: position 7,318 of record NW_013669640.1, read on the forward strand.
CATTGTAACACTTACCAGGGTATAAAATTACAAGTTACGATCACGCAAAGAAATGATTAAATCCTAGTTTCACTAACCTTGGTTCTTTTTTTTTTTCTTTCTTGTTAATATTTTTGTATTGTATAACCAAACATACCAGGCGTATTATAGTAGTTAGCGTGCCGGCTGCATAATGAAAGGTTCAAACCGCAATGTGCCGCTTAACGGCAACTCCAGCTCTGGGGCTTTATTATTGTGTCAATCAATCCTGCTCTTCGGTTATGAGTAGCCGCACGATAGGCGGCGGGTGCTGTTGACTGGTTGCTCTCCCACTGATTTACAGTGCTCTTCTAAAATAAGGATGTCTATGGCTCCAGCTGAAGGACCTGTTTTTTTTTCCCTCATTAGTTGTATAAAGTGTTGTTTAGATTGAAAGTACCAGTACCAAAATGTCGTTATCATCTGTAACCATAAGTATGGCGCACCTTTTTTTCATAAGATTCATGACACTTTTCAACACACAACACGTAAAAAAATTAAAAACCCACATATTTCAGTTAGTTTTAAAACACAGCTACATATTGCAATATTTGAATGCTTTAAAGGATTTCCACTAATGTTACCGTTTACTGAACTCATATTTTTGTTGCTGCTATAATGCTTTGTAGTTTATAACAATGTACATAGAAGTTGACCAGTTAAAAGGTGGTACAGAGTTGACATGATTTGGCCAACGGTGATTTTTTTGCTCACCTGTTGTTACTATTTTTTTGTGTTTATATTTTAAAAGATCCTAGAAACTAGGTTGTTCAAAGATATTAAAACAAATCCACATTCTTTTGTTGGTTATAAAATGTGGTGTATATATTTTTGTTAATTGAACTTCAGGGGTTACCTGCACTAGCTGTCCCTGATTTTGCAGTGATAGGCTAGAGGGAAGGCACCTATTCAATACCACCCACTGCTAACTTTTCGGCTACTCTTGTCAGAATAGAGGAATTTGACATCCTTTTTACAACAAATGCATGACCCTGAATTGCAGAGCATGATTACATTTTTTTTTGGTTAGGAACAGAACGTGAAACATGGAACTTTAAATCCACAGTCCAGTACTCAGATGTGCTAGGCCATGTAGTTTTGAATTTTAATATCCATTACTTTGATAAGAGTGACTGCCATAGAGTTTTTTTTTTATAGTGGCTGGATTTCTTTTGATAATTTAATTGAAGACAAGGAAATATTTTTGTATATATTACTGAGCCACAGAAAGTAACTTTTTACTCCCAACTGCAGCATTGCGTGCACAAAATATTTTGAAAGTAAAAAAAATAAATCATAATTAAGTGATTAAAATGTATCTGTATTTTGAATTTAAGGCAAAGCTATTAAGGCCGTTTACTGCCATCTAAAATTTTCAACCACTGACCAGAAGGAAGGCAGCCAGTCAGCAGCATCCTACCAGGCCCGGCATGGCCAGGTGGTTAGGGTGCTCGACTCACAATCTGTGGGTCGTGGGTTCAAATCCTCATCACACCAAACATGCTCGCCGATTCAGCTGTGGGGGCGTTATAATGTGACGGTCAATCCCACTATTCGTTGGTAAAAGAGTAGCCCAAGAGTTGGCGGTGGGTGGTGATGACTAGCTGCCTTCCCTCTAGTCTTACACTGCTAAATTAGGGACGGCTAGTGCAGATAGCCCTTGTGTAGCTTTGCACGAAATCCATAACAAAACAAAGCATCCTACCACTCACCATTTGCACAAAGGGATTCACTCTAACTCTCATAATGCACCCACAGCCTAAAGTGCAGAGAATATTTTGTGATATTGCACAGATTCAACGCTGGATTGCAGCTATGAAATCTACAGTTCTATATGTGTTGAAAATCACACTCAATAAAGATATTCTACACTTATGCAAAAATAATGTTCTTTTTTACCAGGGCCATTTATAGAGCTTTGTTGTAAAAAAATCAAA
>NW_013669640.1:9676-10780 GCF_000517525.1 Limulus polyphemus
CTCTGCGTTGTAAATAACTTTACCCAGAACTACTGTAGCTGAAGTAATATGTTCTTGCTTGAAAGAAAGTTTAGACAGAGAAGAGTGCATTTGAAAGGTATTTTTTTAATGGATTTCATCTGTGTAGAAAGTTTTGTTTTGTACAATGAAACATCTGAACTAGCAGTTCGAAACAAAGAAATATGTGTATACTAAGTAACTACAGTTGTCAGTTTTTGACATAATAATTCGCTCAAATTGGAATAGCAAATTACATACACAATGGGTAAATAGATAGGTCGGAGACCTTTAGGGTTCAATTATAGCCATTCATAATTTTTTAACCACTTACCAGCAAAAGGGCAACACCACTCATTACAAAGTTTTTGTTCAGTTCTTTGGACAGTGTAATGGGATTTAGTGTAACTTTTGTTACATGCCAACCTCTGAAAGTGTGGAGAATGTTCAGTAGGATCACGTCTTGAACCTTGTTCCTCTGATCCACAATCTGGCATGGTAACCATTATGCCACACCCTTTGTGTATATCTGTTTGTGAAATGCTTGCTACTTTTAACAACAAAAAATAACTTGTTCATGATCAATAACGTGTGTTTAAAATACACTTATTTCTACATGTAACGGATACGGAATTTTACTCGACGTGATACTTATCCCTAAAATGGTGATCTATATCACAAAGTTTTGATTTTACAGGATACACAATGTATAGAATGAACTTGAACAATGGCTTTCTTTAGGCTGGCAAAACTGATATAATAAATTACAATTTGTTATGATGTTACGTATTAGAATTTCAAATAGCCTGAAATTGCGTTAACTGATACTTTAAATTTAGTAGTTAAATGGTACTTTGGACTTAGCAGTTAAGTAAAAGCCGATATATAGTTAGTTTATGATATTTGCCAACAACATTGATACACACAGTTTTTTTTGGGTTGTTTTTTTTTTACACAAATACGTTTTAATATACACACAACAATACAATATACAATAACATTTATTATAAATAGCTATTACAAACAATGATTTATAAACAAAAGTTTCACAAACTTGCAAGCAATATAAAGTCGTCTTCTTTCTAGTTTGGAACTTCCTTGATATCT
>NW_013669640.1:11745-18568 GCF_000517525.1 Limulus polyphemus
TGGTCAAGATATCTGAAGTTCCTGATTGATAAGCGTTATGACAATCACAATTATAGCTTCCGAAGTTTATAGCACACTGAGTATAGCAAACTAATAACAGATAATCTCTTTTGGCTCGTCACGTTGGTTATAGTTATAGGCTGGGAAGGTTTTCTAGAAAATTCAGATTATGTAACAATACTGAGTTACAGTTAAGCGTTTATGTACATACGTATATTGTTGATTCGAGAATCTTCTACAACTTTGTAGAATAGGCAGGAATTCCGCAATACATATTTAACTGTATAAGCTGTGTATGTTTCTAAATATAAATTTAATCTAAACAAACGTTGATATTAAAATAAATATATAATAACAAATTCATTAAAATGAAGACAAATAAGTACGTAGTAGTGTATTAGATTGATATCATCAGTTGCACATATTTGATGGCATAAGGCTAGTGTATAAAAAAAAATCCTATGTTTTATACAGTGGATCTTATAAGTATAGTAATAAAACAACTTCACTTTTCTGTACAAATAGAATGAATATAGTATGTGGTAACCTCATTTATTTGTGATGGACCTTGTGAGTATAAGGAAGTTTAACTTGTTTTTACCATGAGGACTGGGTGTGGCCTAGTGATAACATGTCAGCCTGTGGATTGAAGGGTTCATGGTTTGAAATGAAATAGTACTGAACACACATAACATTTTCAGCTGTGGTCATATTTTGAAGACGATAATCAATCCCATTATTTGGTTCAAAGAGTTCGTATAAGCCCCTGTGTTGGTGGATGCTGCTGGCTTCTTTCTGGTTTGTAATTCAAAATGAGTTCAGTTCATATGTGTATAAGATTCCATTCAAGTGGAAATTTCCAATTTCTGTTTTCTTGAGCATAAAAGGTGGATTAAATCTTTTGATTCTCTGTGTTGATGCATTATAAGAGTGATGGCCAAATCCCCCTATTTGATCTGACAACAGTAGCCCAGGAGTGTGTGTGGGGACTTAATTACAAATAATGTTGAGGAACAGAATTGCAGTTAACACAGTTAGCACATTAACAATCAACAACAACAAAAAAACTATGGTATTGGAAATATATACTGCTTCATTTAATCTGCTCAGAATGTGAATCTGTTAACAAGATCCAATTTTGAAAGGTACAAATGGACCAGAGGAAACTTGTCTTTTTATGAAGACAAATTAAACAAGAAACATTTGCAAAATAATACAATTTAGAACTCACTCGAAGCCTAGATCTCTCTACCATACGTGCTGTTCATCCTTTGGATTAACAATTCATTAAGTGAATTGTTCTATGGTACGGTTCTGCTAATTACAGTTGAACATCAGTGAATATTTATAAATCTTTTACAGGCCTTATCCTCTGTATATAATCTTTGAATGTGAAAAAAATACATTTCAAAAAATAATAATGGATTCTCTGTAAGTATGACAAGAGAATAGAGTTGAACCTTGAAGTACATGAAAATTATTTTGAAATAAGTCCTCCATCAATCATTTATGATTGAACAGAGTAAAAGAAAGATGTATTATCTCATACTCAAAATAACTTTTGTTTAACTTCAATAATAGATTTAATAGTTTAGTTATTTCTAATTTTTCAATTTTCAGAGTGCCCTATTTCCTATAATAAAAGCTTTGTGTTTCCTTTATGATAAAACAAAATACTAAGGCATTGAAGAATAATGTAAACACCTAAAAAAATTGTATTATTTAAAATTTTCATTTAATGGAGAGTCTGTTTGATAGGATTAATTCAAGATGAACATTTTTGTCAGTCCTAACAGTGCAGAATTTATTCAAGGGTAAACAATGAACCATAAAGAACAATTTTTTAATGTTTTCCATTAAATCATTGTTTTATAATAGACAACTAGTGTGTTTCAATCAATATTTTGTTTTCCAGATTTGATCAAATTTTTGGGCTATGATAGTCACATTTGACATAAGCTTCAGTATCTTGCACTATCAAAAACTATCCTTTTGCACAAATAACTGATGTTTTTAGTGACTTGTATATAAAGTGTGACATAATCTTTCTAATTGGTATTTGTGGTTTTTATTTCCAAAGGGTTATTTTTTTATAAGAAAACTTTGTGCAATATTACTCTGTAACTTGTAGATACGGGTAGTGCGGGATCAAAAACTGTTCTGCATTATTTAAAGTAGTGATTTCCACACAGCGAGTTGCTAGGGTTGTCGCGCAAATCAAGATAATTCTGTTAAGGTGTTGTCAGTGAAAAAAGTTTGGGAACCACTGCTTTACAGTTTTGAGTGAAAATCGTACATAAGTAGATATTATCTAGAGAAGTGTAAAAATTGTGTTTCAGTTCCTCTTCATACAGCTGATGAGAGAGAGAATACTGAATCTTTTTCCTGGCTGCTATAGAAACATATTCTTGTTTGGCACCATGCCCCAAGGCTAACGTCAAGTATTATCGTAGTTATACAGTTTGGTACACTCTGCTTTCATTGTAGACTTGAATAATGTAATTACTAGTCTGGTGGCAAAACCTGAATTTTTCATGTTTTTCTATTTTATTTGGACAAACTGCACCTACTTATCCCTGGTTTTGGCATTGATAACTGACACTATTGCTGTACAAGTGTAATCGATAATGGAAAACAGACTGTTAGTTTTCTCCGTGCTAACGTAGTATTTTGATTAATATAAAATGAATTATTGCTGTAAGTGAATATCAATTTCTCTATTTATTTTTAATGCAGTTGGAGACCCTTGTAAAATCACAATGATGTTAGGAAACAGCCTAGTGTTCATGAAGTAATGTGGTTAAAAGCCAGTTATAAACACCAGAGAGTGAAACCACATATTTGAATTGTTTATTTGCTGCATAGAATTAAAAAAGCACTATTAATAGATATTTTTTTTATCACTATGTGCATTTTTTTCCAGAAGCTTACTTTTTGGGATGCATTCAATTTCATTTTTCTAAAGCTCCAAGTACCGTGAACAATGTTCCCTCTATGCTGTGCGTCCACAAAGCAACCAATCAAATGCCGTGCACATAATTATTCCAGCCGCGCACATCCTCAGTAATGGCAAGGAGTCTCAATGCATTGATGGCCCTAATGACCCTGGCAGTTGATAGACCTAAAGCCCAAATAACCAACTGGTAGCATTGCAAAGTGGCCTAATTATTCAATATGGTTGATGGTCTAAAAATACCCCCCCCCCCAAAACTAAAAATAAAAATAAGAAGCACACATCCACACATTGCCTTCATATTGGTACACATGAAAAATTTCAGTCTACACATGGATTGAACAAATTAGAGAGAATATTGACTATAAATACAGAATTTGAAATATTCTCACAGATGTGAGCTAACTAGACACACTTATTCATTTCTTTAATATCCTTGAAGTAAGTAGGAACTACAGAAGTGGTATTAACAGCTGCTGTAGATATTTCTTTACTTATTTTTGTAGCTCCTACTTTGTTTTCTACATGAACTTATTTTGGTTTTTATTTCTTGATTTTTGACACAATCTTCAAGGTCTTGAAAGAGAATAAAATAATGTTATGGATATCATGTAAACTTGACTAACGTGAATAATAAAAAAAAAAATCACAAACACACCACAGTTAGTTGAATCTATATGGGGTTGGTCCAGTCCTGTATTGGAAAGGGAATGTTAACTGTAATTCTGGATTTCCTACATGTATCTACACAAAATGTGGCAAGTTTTAGTCAGATGTACAGGTCTGTTGTACACAAAAAATCAGATGTGTTATAAATATATATGTACTCAAAATATGCCTGTTCATTGCTGATGTCAGTCTGACTCGGACTCTAATATGTGGAGAATAGGAATACTTTTATCCACCTTACAGTTTCAGGCCTCTCAACGCTCCCTACTTTACTCTTACTTTTAGGTAAAATTTCCTATTTTATCCTAATTTTGAAATACATTTTTAGTTTATCCCATTGTGTAATACAAAACTTGTCACAAAAAAACATGCATAATTGTATTGTGAGTGTAATTTACCTGCTCTCATTATTAACTTATGATAGCAAACTATGTCAGAATTAGATAGAGATGGACACTTTCTCTGGTAAGATGAGCAAATTCTTTTCTCTGCTTTCTTGGTTAAGTTACTTTAGAGTAGACATACCCTCCATCCCAGTGAAGAATAACTGACGGATAATCAACTTCATCTTCTTTAGCTCAATACATTTTGAGTTTTTAAGTCAAAGCAAGCACAGGTTTTCGTTAAATTGCACCTCTTAAAATCGTTGCTGTTTGCATAAGCTTTAGCTGTACATTGTTTGATTTTCCCGTGTGTGAGTGTGCATGTGTTTTTCAGTCCTGTCCTGAAATAGCTTTAATAGACATTATTAATTTTATGCTAATATAACGTACATGCACTTGGTGTTGTACTTATCATGCAATTTATGTATCCGTGACAGTGGTGCTTGAGACGGCATCTTTAACAAATTTTACATTTTCTCTGTAATGTTGAAAACTCAAATGCCGCATAGAAAATAATTATTTCAGTACCGGTGATTAACCTTTGTAGACGGTAATGGTCAGGAACTTTCATGTTGGCATCAATCATTGTCAAATGACCAGTTTCACTGTTTCAGTAGTATTTGCAAAAGACAGTAGCTTGTGGTAATATTGGTAAACAGAAACTTCTGTAACATGCACAGGGAGATAAACGTAAAGAACTGGCTAAGGTAAAGTTTGGTTCCAATCAGCAAAAACTGTCTTATAAATCAGATTAGATATATATCTATTTTGGTGCATTTCTTACAGTTTTATCAGCTATAGCAAAGTAGGTAATTGTGAAAAAAATTGCCAGTAGGTACCCTACAAAATTTGAATTATCCCTACTTTTCCTGAGGGGCTTGTTGGAAGGCGTGTAGTTTGTATATTGTATTTGGATAACCTCTAGAACCTCTGAAATGCATATTTACATTTTCTATATCCCTGTTTTAGTGTATCTGGTATTTACTCTCTTCTACCATAAACTGTTGTTAAATTAGCAATGTAAAGTAAAATGATATCAAATACATAATATCATGTTCATTGGCACTCTGTAACAAGTCGTGGCACGAACACTTTGACCCTTAGCTGTGTGCATAGGGTTAAATTTTCCAATAAGTCATTGCTTAATTTTTATGCAGTGTATTTCATCTTTTCTTCTTTTTTTTTATCAGTTCATATAAGAGGGTTAATTGTTCACTTGAAATGGCCGTAGACAATATTTTAATTTGATTGGCTTCTCCTTTTTTTAAATAGGATCTGATGATATTACTGGTATGATGAGTGTTCTACTTCCGGTAAACTTGCAAATGAATATATTATTCTTCTCCTGTAGATTTTACCATAATAAATTTTGTTAAGAATAGTGCCTACAGTTTGAATCTGACCAAAGTAGTTACCCTAATTTGTAGTTAAAAGCCTTGGTTGAAAACTACTACAAAGTTTTAATGGGCATGTTTCCTGATAATGTTATTATTAAATATTATGTTCTTAGCTACACAATGTGTATTTATCTAGTAATTTATTCTTCTTTCATTAAGACTCACAAAAATATATTAGATAATCTCTGTTCATCATATCATGTGCATCAGACATAATTTGTTCGGTTATTTTCAAAGTTCCTGCTTGTTCACAGCTTTGTGTGTTTATAAGCAACACACAGGTTTTATCCTAGTGATCATACTTATTTCTGACAATACATTACTTCAATGTATACTGCTTGTAGTATTGCACTAAATTCTTGGTCAGTGCTGGTCTTAAGAATTATGAGGGGCCCCAAGCAACGTGGTAGTAATCAGATCACACAGTCCACTAATAGGTTGCCCACTAGTGTGTATATATGTGTCACATATATTGGGTTTATTTCTAAAAAAATAGATTTGTTTCAAATTGTGGCTTAAATTAGGTGTCTAACTGTTATTTCATGTGATTAGACATGTACATTGTAATTTTATGTTATTTCTAACTGGTCAACACTTGTCTAGCATGTGCTTAAGGCCAACACTAATATTGGCACTAATTTTAAGTTGTCATTATCTTGTAGAGGATTTTGTTACATAGATATGTATCTTTTAATGGTCTAAAATGTATATATATATATATGTTCAAATTTCATGACAAGAATGATGTACAACTTTCTCCTCTGAAATCTGTTAACTGTGTTGGTACCCAGAGCAAGGAAAATTGTCTTGCACAAGTTGAAAAATGACCCTTGAATTAGTTAGTGATCTCATACTTAAGTTAAGCTGAAGCCAAGTTAGAATCTTGTTTGATTCAGTGCCTGTGTTTAAAACTTGAGATACCTAAGTTACAATGCCACAGTTTAAGGATTATGGGATCCAAGTTAAGCATAATTTTATTCCATTAGAAAACAAAATACAAAATATTTTCTGATCATCATTACTACTGCTACAATAATGTGGAATATAAAAAAAAAAGATACAAAACACCATAATTTTTTTCCCTTTACTTCAGAAGCCTGATGTCTGATTTTATGGATATTCAACCATAGCCAGCCTAACAGAAAAAAAAAATAAAGAAGAGAAACCCAGATATTTTTTCTTTTACTACATAAATATAGGAATTGAATAGAAACATGTTTTTAATAATTGTTATTATTATCTCATAAGTGAAGTATAGTATGCTGTAAAGATATTTCATATATGATTGTCAGTGACTGACTTTATTTCAAGTTATGTCATATGATATGTTTGAGGGTTTTGTTTGGTTATTTTATATTTTACCTAGGTATTCCAGCATGTTTTTTTTTATTTACCTGTTTCACAAATAAAGTTTCTTTTCT
>NW_013669640.1:18644-19854 GCF_000517525.1 Limulus polyphemus
ATGATATGTTTGAGGGTTTTGTTTGGTTATTTTATATTTTACCTAGGTATTCCAGGATGTTTTTTTTTTTTACCTTGTTCACAAATAAAGGTTCTTTTCTCAAATCTGGTTTTCTACCCTTAAGAGTAACTTGACTTAACGGTGTGATAGGGGTGTTTTGGAATCGCTTAAAGTAAACCATAAACAAAATTTAACCATCAAGATGCTCTTAGATACAATACATAAGACAATGGCAGTTTATAATATATCATAAAGCAACAGTACCAATTGAGTACAGACTTAATGTGGGAACGAAAGTAACATTTTAGATAGAAATCGTAAGTAGGTTGGATATACAACTTGATATTTTATTGACACACTTCCTGACGATTTTTTTAAACACATTATCACAAACCAATATTGAAATACCATTATGGTGACGATGAATAAAATGTTTTATCAAGCTAACAGTAAACAACAAAGCTTCATTATAATGTATGTATATTTATGCATTTTTGGACATGATGATACACTTTTTATGCCACAAAATGCATTATTTATAATAAATATGAAACACGTGTACATACATATGTAAAACCTTCTCTCTTTTTCTCTCTGTTGGTAACTATGCGAGTTTTATGCTGCAGTGTGTAATGATACAGAAATAAGATGAAATCTCTGGATATTTTAAGGTACTTAGTGCCACATGATTAGCACTCTAAGAAGATTAGTGTTGGATCATTTGGTACTTTTATTAGGTGTTGTGGGCCGATGTAACTTCCTGTGTTACATCACGCTCTAGAGCGCTTCTGAGAAAGAAAAGCATTGTAACCCTGGCTTGCAAGTTGTCCCTAAAACAGAAACTATAGGTTCGAACTACAAAGAGACTATAAAGACCTTGATTAATAAGTTGTTCACAGACTACCATGCTTTACAGCAGTTTATGCTCTTTGAACTACATTATTGTACGAGTTTCCATTTTCTGTGAGCATTTAAGTAAACCTGCCAGGAAATTTTTACGTACTATAGCTTGAATTTTTCAGACTACCATCGTGAATCAAATTATTGATCAACTTAATTTTTAATAGTTTGTATTTCATAATATACGTGACTTCTGTAGAAGCGTGGCCCGGCATGGCCGGGTGTTTAGGGCACTCGACTCGTAATCTGAGGTTCGCGGGTTCGAATCCCCGTCACATCAAACATGTTCGCCCTTTCAGCCGTGGGGGCG
>NW_013669640.1:20810-25556 GCF_000517525.1 Limulus polyphemus
TTACACTGTTAAATTAGGGACGGCTAGCGCAGATAGCCCTCGTGTAGCTTTGCGCGAAATTCAAAAACAAACAAACTGTAGAAGCGCACCACTGTGAATTCGTTAGCTATGAGAGTGCCACAGCTTTGTAAACTGTCTTTGTTAAACAAATTATATCAACTTACTTTTAAATACATATACACTCCACCAACATATGAAGCCTAATCTTATTCTTCCGACTTGCCATTCTCCGGGTTTACTGATTAGAGATGGAATTCCCTGAAACCGATATAACTCGGTAATAAGAACGATGGACTAGGCTTCACACTTATTTGTAATCATTTGTATTTTATAGTATTGTGTGATTGAATTTGTATAGAAGTACCATTTAGAATTAGCTGTATGCGTTAAATTTCCTTAAAAACAACATTAGGGTTTCTATTAAAACTCTCTGTAAATGTATTTTGTTAAGACTATCATATATATATATTACATCTTAATTATTTATAACTTTTTACTTCATTGTTTACAGAAAACCTTAAAAAAGATCAACCTCGCTGTTTCTTCAGGGTGAATCACATTTTACTTCAAATCTTTTTACAACATTACGCCAAAATTAGTTAGAATTGTTCCCAATGCAGGAAAAAAAAACTAATTCAAGGTTTTGAGGTTCAGTGAAGAAACTAGGCCTCATGGGGTGCATATGTAGAGCAAAATTACATGTGGTCCTTAACCCATGTTCCGATCGATGAAAATTCTGCTAAAATAATAGATTGCTATCGTGTTAGAGGTCAACCATTTACTATCCAAATTCATCAGTTGTAGTTGTTTAATGAGTGAGTTAGTTACATGCCAATGATTTTCCGAAAACTGTCAAGTTAGTGTTTATTTTGTATAACGTTCACAGGAAGAACATATCGATCGTAATATTAGTGCACGATATATATATATATACCCACATACATGTATATATTGTGGTGTCTTGTGATTCGCGCTGAAGTTTACGCACAAAATATTAGCGTTTCGTTAGGTTTTTTTTATATTAACATTGAATGTCTGTGTTTTATTTTGGTTTCCTGTGACCCATGCAGTAGGTTACAAAATATCACCAAAGTGTTTATGGAGACCATTCGTGATTACGGGTACAAACCTACATGTTTTATTGAGCATTTCATAACTAAAATAATACTTCGTCTAAATTCCAAAAACACTGTCTGTCTGTTTCTGGAGCAGGAACTTTATTTAACCTTTTAAGTGTAATTTGAAACACATTACGTCAAACGTAGTTGTTGTTGTTGTTTTGTGCGTGTGTTAAACCAAAATTAAATTCTTCAATTTGTGAGTTTTCAACTTCTGTGCTGTCCCTTGGCAACTAAAAAGAAATTTTAGAAAAAAGTAATGGTTTGGTGTATTTTTCGTCAGTTTTCTGCAGAAGAAAGACAAAGAGCGGAGAAGCTGGCGCCTCGTCATAACAAGTAACTGTCGCAAATCATTTTATAAACATGACGTACCCCCCCCCCTCCCCAAAGATCAAAGATGAGAGTGTAAAGTAGCCTTCGATATTTACGTAAATGTGTGGTAAACTTCCTAACCCAGAGATCCATAAAATCCCGCTTGAAGTTTACCACAAACGGGATTTTATGGATCTCTGGGTTAGGAAGTTTACCACAAGCGGGATTTTATGGATCTCTGGGTTAGGAAGTTTACCACCTCACCCAGAGATCCATAAAATCCCGTTTGAGGTAAACTTCCTAACCCAGGGATCCATAAAATCCCGGATCCATAAAATCCCGTTTGTGGTAAACTTCCTAACACAGGGATCCATAAAATCCCGCTTGTGGTAAACTTCCTAACCCAGAGATCCATAAAGTCCCGTTTGAGCGTTTGTTTGAAATGCTGAATATAGTTTTTCTGTTCGAAACCGTTTGCCCCCCCCCCCAGTGTAACTGCGGTATATAAGCGGACTTATAACGCTAGAAACCGGGTTTCAATACCCGTGATGGGCAGAGCACAGATAGCCCATCGTATAGCTTTGTGATTAGCTACAAACAAGCAAACAAATCTAAACCGTTTAGCAAAAGTAATGTCCGCGTATTACGATGTGCCTGTAACCGAAACTATGTGGTTTAGAGATCGTGATATCGGTGCTCCTGTAGTATGTTTACCCATGCGTGTATAAGCAGTCATGGTGTATGGAAGTAGAAACGGGACAACGCCAGTTGTGTACCTCTACATGTATAGGTGTGATTGTTCCTAAGTAGCCGTGTATCGGTGAATGATGAGAGCTTAAGATAAGTAGGCATGGAAACAATTAAATATAACCTAAGAAACAACAGCACGGCCCACAATTGTATTTCCACTGACCTTTGTGTTCTGAATATCTAGGTGGGTTTATCATTGTGGTATAGATGCTCCAAAGCTAGGTCGTACAGTTTCTTTTTACTGCTTATATTTGACACGTATATCTTCACAAGATCAACTACACAGCTGTTCCAGTCGTATGTGTGCTCACGTTTTACATATGATGTTACATTTCGTGTTTCATGCAAGTTAACGAATTTAAAATATAACGTGTACTGGTACACACCAAGTGTTGGCTTGCTCGAAATGTGAAACCGAGGGTTCATGGCTTGTGACCTATTGTCGCAAAAACATGTTTCGCAATTTGGGGCCGTGGGTATGATATACGAATGACAGTGAGGTCTCAATATTCGATCTGACAACAGTAACCTACGAATCGGTAGTGGTCGTCTTTTCCCTCTAGTCCAGCGATTCTCAAACTTTCAGACCCTTCCTCTTGTATATGTTACTTGACACCCGCTTTAGGTACATAATACACTAGCATAAACTGGCACAAAACAAAACAATAATCCAATATGTCATTATCATTAAATATTAAAAATTGTAGTACGCTACCGGTTCACACAAACATGTATGTAAGTATAGAATAATGTAAGTCTTGTGCGAGATACAGTTTGTCTGTTAGTGAGGCGGATATGTTTGATTATTGGAGCAGAGCGCTCGCTAAGATTTGGCTTTCTTTACAAAAAGTCAGGGAAAGATGTGTGCGGTAATTTGTTTTCTTTCTTCGCAAACCTTTGTCAACCCCCTCTGCCCCCCAGTTGAACAGCGGTAAGTTTACAGACTTACAACCCTAAAATCCGGGATTCTATTCCCATGATGGGCACAGCAGACAGCCCAGTGTGGCTTTGCTCTAAAACCACTGCTCTTGTCTATCAGTTTAAAACCATAAACACCAATATTGATTATCAGCTAAGTCTCTCTTTTTTTTTGTCTACGTCAGCACTTTGCTGAGCTAAGCTCTCATTAATTTTTTGGAAAATTAGAATTGATATGAGAATGCGTTTGGTTTAGTATGCCACCTATCTGTAGATATATAAGTTTATTTTAGAAATTAGCGACGTCTGAATGACCGTTTATGGTGTTTACTGGTGTTTTAGAATTAGGAATGGCTATACAGAGATGGCCCTTAATGCAGAAAAAGTCTAAAACACACAAACAATAAAAGGAATCTTTGACTTGTATTTCACATGAATAGCCTTTCGTTGGAATGTATTTGTAGATAACGCAATCTGAATATTTTCCTTTTATTTTAATTAAACTTTGTTCATTGATCCCTTGGTTTAACATAAAGAAAAATTGTTAAGCAAAGTTGTTAGGGATTAACTTCGTAAAAGATTTTGAAAATTCCTTTGTTTTGTGGAAAACAAAAAACACCAGTAAGCAAAATGTAGCTTAAAATAACCTTCAACCCAGGCGCGTCGTAATCCAACGTATCCCTTCTTCAATGGGAAGTGTCAAACAGAAACTACACCCAGTAGCACAGCGGACTTACAACGCTAGAAATCTGGTTTCGATACCCGTGGTAGACGGAGCACAGATAGCCCATTGTGTAGCTTTGTGCTTAATTACAAACAAATAAACATTTTGTTTAGAATATGATTCTGTACTGGAGAATATTACTTACCCATGTTTCTTTGTTACCCATGGTTGTTGACGTTCCTTTGTTACCCATGATTGTTGATGTTCCTTTGTTACCCATGATTGTTGATGTTCCTTTGTTACCCATGGTTTGTTGACGTTCCTTTGTTACCCATGATTGTTGACGTTCCTTTGTTACCCATGGTTTGTTGATGTTCCTTTGTTACCCATGATTGTTGATGTTCCTTTGTTACCCATGATTGTTGATGTTCCCTTGTTACCCACGATTGTTGATGTTCCTTTGTTACCCATAATTGTTGATGTTCCTTTGTTACCCATAATTGTTGATGTTCCTTTGTTACCCGCGGTTGTTGATGTTCCTTTGTTACCCACGGTTGTTGATGTTCCTTTGTTACCCACGATTGTTGATGTTCCTTTGTTACCCACGATTGTTGTTGTTCCTTTGTTACCCACGATTGTTGATGTTCCTTTGTTGCTGCAGCATTACGGATAATTTGATTCACTGAACAATGCTTAAGTCTGATGACGTGTAAAATATGTATATGTAGGGGAGACCGGGGCAAGTTGATACAGTGCCTCTAGCTTTTCTTGAGATTAATAGACGACGATAGTTCATGGACCATCGAACACGTGTTGCGCAAGCTTTGTTTAATGGCGGCATGAATAAGATCAGTCACGAAATAAAAAAGGTATGTACATTTTCTGCATACCTAAACTAAAAAAAAAATGTCTAGGAAATATCTATTTACTCTTTATATACTTTGTTTTGATACTGTTCTTATTAGTTGTAGACTTCGATAGTTA
>NW_013669640.1:26178-36205 GCF_000517525.1 Limulus polyphemus
TAGCGAAATAACTTAGATAGTGCATGAAGCTAATTAAGTATACTTTTTTTTACATTTTTAATTCTAACTATTTAGAATGTATTGTTTCATCATTTGGGTACCATCGTGGTTATTGATAATTACAAATGTAAACCCAACAATATCTCATGAGATTCAGCCAGCTTAGGAAATTTAGGTTAGTCTTAAATATATATATCAAGCTAATTATGCAAAACAATCTTTAATAAAAATAGAATAAAAAATTACGTGTATTAAACATTCTAACCAATACAGTTGGTATATGGTTTCAGCATTCTTACACACCACTAGTTCAGTTAACCTTTTCTTAGAGATATACAGCATTTTCATCCTTTAACTCTGTCATGTATATACACACCAGGTAATGTTGATGATTATTGTTATGCGATGATAGCGAAATAACTTAGATAGTGCATGAAGAATCTTGTAAAACCCTTTTGTCCAGTGGCATTAAAACTACGAGCTTTTCTGAGAAGGCCAGGCGGTTAGGGCGCTTAACTTGCAATCTGAGGGTCGCGGGTTCGAATCCCTGTCCCACCAAATATGCTCGCCCTTTCAGCCGTGGGGGCGTTATAATGTGACGGTCAATCCCACTATTCGTTGGTAAAAAGAGTAACTCAAGAGTTGGCGGTGGGTGGTGATGACTGGCTGCCTTCCCTCTAGTCTTTCACTGCTAAACTAGGGACGGCTAGCGCAGATAGCCCTCGTGTAGCTTTGCGCGAAATTCAAAAACAAACAAACTTTTCTGAGATCAAGATCACAGTGAAGCCCAATTACTTTTGCTGGTATGGAAGGTTTATGGAAATTTCTGGTTTGATATTAATGTCACGTAAATTGTATATCGTTACTTCAACAATAAATAAGCACATTTATTTATTTTGGGAAAATTTCAAGGTCGACGCTGTTGTCTATACACGTGGCTGTGATGGTTTATTTAAATATATTGTTTGTATCTCGTAGATGGAGGTACTGGTAGTGTTGCATTATTATTATTTGAACATATATATATATATTTTCATCGTCGTTTCGTTAGATTTGAAGTATATTTGGTATATTACAAAGTGGAATTTTAACCAAGTAGTAATTAATTAATTAAAGTTTTTGTTATTAAGCACAAAGCTACACAAAGGCCTATCTGTACTCTGCTCACCACGGGTATCGAAACCCGGTTTCTAACGTTGTAAGTCCGCAGACATACCGCTGTGCCACTAGGGTCAATTAAAGTTTGTTGGAATTACAACAAAGTTACATATGTGTATACACAAACAACAACTTTACGTATACAGTGGTGCCTGCGTTGGTTTTGGCAGTTTCTTCGAAACGAACAAACAAACAGGAAGATGCAATTAAAATACTTCAATAAGTAGGTCACAATGTAATGAATGTTCTGAATCTCCACCACTTCGTCACACAGCGATCTTGCAGGTTACTGGACATTGGTTTCTGTGTAGTTGTCTACTTTCGTTATGTTCTACACGCTGACCTACTCTGCTGTGACATGTCGTGAAAAGTTAAACTGGTCACATCTTTGTAGAATTGCCCATGTTAGTTCCCGCTTGAAACTCTCTGGCCTTGGAGAAGAGTTGCTAGGTAACAATTGACTCGTTGTTAACATTTAATGGAAATTACTTTAGAATATATAGTACCGACGTTTCGGCACACCTACGTTTTTGAAGAAGGTAAGCGCAGATGTGCCGAAACGTCAATCTTGAGCAATCTTTAGATTTTATGACTAAGTAAAACATCGAATCTACTCTGTGTTACAGCTTATTGGGGTTTTTATTCCAGCCTGTTACATAGAAATGTTAGTAATTAATGCTTTGCTTTTAAATCATGCCAGTGTTTCACTCTACATTGGTGTCTTACCATTACGTAATGCTGTTGTTCTTTATGAATTCCGATCCATATTTCAAGATCATTAAACGTACGTGTCCGCGTACATGTGTTGGTTTGAGTTTCTCTGGAAATTTGTTACAGCAGGTTTCATATGTTGCACGTGATTAAGTAAAACTTTACAAGTTTGTGTGTGTGTTTCTGGCACTGAGTACACTTTGATGCACTTTACCACTGGTTTCTTGCATTAAATTTTATGTTGTAAACATTTTCCGGAAACTTCTGGATGTCTATCCATACCTTTTTCGTATTTTGCGCGCTTCTTTAAAACTCATAAACAAAGCCATCCTAATAACTTAAGACTTGTTGAATCGTCCAACGGAAAACAACAAGAACATACAACAAAAAAAAAATAGGGGGTCTGTTTGTTTGGCTACATTCTTACATTTTTACAAGACAGTTTATAGAAGCTCAACGGAGAAACGCTTATATGGAACATACAGTTAGCAGTAGTACTGGTAGTTAGTTCACTTTGAAGTCTGGTCATCAGAGTTCGAATGAAGAACGACAGAAAGTTGTGTGACTGTACGGAGTTTCTTCTGTAAATAGAGATAAAAAATCATTTAAACATGTAGATACAATAGTCTGTCATAATGTTCCTTATAAAAACAAAATACAGTGTAAATAAAATGTCATGAAGAATGGCATGCCCTAATTTCGTGTGAACCGACATTCCCCTACTTAATGTACTGCGGTTAAGACATAACGCAACCCGATACCCATACGTATTGTACATATAATCATGGTTTAGTACTGGTTGAAGAGACTAATGGCGTCTTCATTTTTAACTCATGCTTATTTCATTACATTTCACACACAGGGACTCTGTTTGAATCGTTCCTTCATTACTTGAGTCAGAAGTCTCGTTTAGATTGTTATCACCATGTTCGTGAATACATGATATTTGTTCTGTAGAACACTGGCTGAAACAGAAAAAGACTTCATGCGCGAGTTTCATTACATCTGCCCTATGTGATATTGCGCACATTCTGTTACACTATGATTATTAATGTATGCTTTCAATTGTGAACTCGAAGAAACTGCACAAATGTTCATTTCTTGCTCGGTTTCTAAAGTTAGCGTAGGATGCCTCACACAAAAGATTAAACATTTCTGAAATTAGGTTAAATGTCACGTGTTTCAGCTAAATTACACGTGTGTTCAAGATTTAATTTCGGAAGCTGCCTTTTCACTTGAAAATAGTGTTAAATATAACATGCATTAATGAGAAGCTTCAAAGTGAAAGATATGGTGCAATGATGATCAAGATATACAAGGCCCACGGCCAGGTACAATATTGTTACGTTTCCGTTTGTTAATTAACTTTCCGTAACTTCGTTCCGACGAAACTTTAGCGACACAAATCCTTACTTAATAAAACTGGTTTATTTTTTCCGAATACAACTTTACGATACACTTATTTTCAACAATCGCATTAAAACAAACGCTATATCAACGAACGTCAATAATACTTCTGACTGCAGTTCAATTACTCACTATCTACACACACATTATTCCCCCGTCACGTTGTCACCCTCTTTTATATACCAGACTACCCTATATCTAGTAAATACTAGAGCATTCGCCAAGGTACAGGATAGTTCTAGAAAATAGGTGGCGCCACACCAGTCACGTCACCTCGATGACGCAACAATATATTTCTTACCTTTTGATTAAATTACTTTTTGTGTCGTGAAGTTAATAATCGTATATCTAATACTGTTATTTGTAACTTGTCCTACCATACCTTAGGTTTCTTTAGATTTAGTGAAATATTTGTTGTTCTCTGGGATTATCTCACGAACGTAAGTAATGATGTTCACTCTCCATTGTACGGTAAGCCAGAAGCTGCTAAATTTTCACAGATGTTACATTACAGAAAGTGTTTGGACAGTACATCATGAGTATATATTACATATCTTATGTTTCGCCGTTATGGTCCATTTTAATTAGGAGTAGACATGTTAATCATAGCCTGGATTCTGTTAGTGACACTTACTACTAATCGTTGGTACACACCTGGTGGAATAGAACGTCACTCCCCCCCCCCCCCCTATCGAAATAGCTTCAAATATGGTGATATTTTGGAATTTCTCGTTTCTTTTAGGCGTTGCCCCAAAATGAACTGAGTAAAATGGCCCATTACGGTTACTGAAAACTACGATTTTCATTAGTGCTTGCAGCCTGTCATCCAGAATATAAAAATATGATAAGGTATTCACGGCTCTCTTAACTCTTACCAGTGGAACAATGACAGACTAGTTAAACAGGCTCAATCCAAGATACTGCCCTGCCAATTTTCCCGACTGTACACAAAATAATCATATCTAAAGCATACTCTATGGTGTTATCAAACCCAGGTCTATCTCTCTGTAGCAAACAGTAATTAGTGAAATTTATTGTCCAACATGATAGCTTTCTGTTTTTCTTCGCGTCATTCTTGGCACAATGATAGTTGACATCTTGAATTTGCGGCTATGATGAGCAGCTAATGAGATGCAGCCCTTATATGGAGTTCCCTGTATACAGTTAATTAATGTGTTGATTTATACAGTTCCGAACTTTCAACCAAGTCCTAGGAGGCGGATTCCACGTGCGGTTACATTTAGAAACTCTTACAAAATTGACATGAACTGAAGAGTGATTTTAATTCTGCCCATACAGGCCGATATTTCACATCAGCACGTCCAGGGAACTTTTTTTTTCCAGTTCATAATGAACTAAATGTCTCGTGGTATCCATTCCTTGAAGCATTTTCATTTCAGTTAACGTCTGTGGCAGCTACAGACGTTTAGACACCGTATGCAGCAGTGCATCTCGGTATTCACATCTAACTTTAGTGGAGATGGGCTCGTCACTGTCTTGGGTATCTAGACCCGACGTATTTCGTAATACGTCGTAGTTTCATGTAGGAAGGAACCGAAAAGGATCATTGGTAAGAATCCGTCCAGTTTCTGAAGTTTGTTAGATAGGTGGAAATATAGGTAGGGTGTAAAAAGCGTATAGGAGATTCGAGAACTATCGCTTGTTAGATGTTAAGATTAATATAATCAGACTTTCAAGAAGATACACAGACTTCTCTGGACCAGGTTTTATACATAATTTACTCGATGACATAGGTAATCACTGTAACTAAAGAAAGCTGACGTCACCTTAATGGATGCTTGTGTTTACTGACGAAATAAACCTTGTTGAGTGTGTAAAGGAAAATGATTTGCTTAATTTAGATAAACAAGCAAATATTGTTTTACAAAAGTAAAATATAACACACTATTCCTAACTTAAACGTTTGTGATGTTAGCTCTTCAATTGCCATTAGCATGGCCTGGTAGTTGAGGCAATCTGAGGGTCGCGGGTTTGAATGCTCGCCCTTTCAGCCTTGGGGGCATTAAAGTGTGACGGTCAATCTCACTATTCATCGGTAAAAGAGTAGCCCAAGAGTTGGCAGTGGGTGGTGTTGACTAGTTGAATTCCTTCTAGTCTATCTCTGCTAAATTAATGATGGCTAGCGTATCTTTGCGCGAAATTTAGATCAAACCAAACGCCCTAAGCAATTCTAACACATATCCTGACGCATTTCGAGAATTTTGTGTCAGTATCGTTTGATTGCTAATAAATACTAGTAAAAACACTCAGCCGAATACTGTGGAATAAATTGTGGAACATTTTTGTATTCCATTTCTGATTACAAAATAAAGATATTTTGTGTGTTACTGATAACATAAAAACCAGGTTTTACTGTGTTACTGATAACATAAAAACCAGGTTTTACTGTGTTACTGATAACATAAAAATCAGGTTTTACTGTGTTACTGATAACATAAAAACCAGGTTTTACTGTGTTACTGATAACATAAAAACCAGGTTTTACTGTGTTACTGATAACATAAAAACCAGGTTGATTACTTACAGTCTCTTTCTTTGATAATCATGTTTTTTCTATCATTCGTATTTATTGTTTTTAATGTGCCCCTGATCATTAACTTTTTTTATAATCAAAACTACCAAAAAGCTGCTCGATGGCCACCTGCACTAAGCATCCCTAATTTAGAAGCTAAAGGGAAGGTCGCCGCTAGTCAACGTCACTCACCGCCAACATTTGGGATACTGTAATAGAACAATGGGATTGATCGTCACATTACAAGCTGAAAGAGCTAGCATATTCGTTGATTAGATCCGAACCTGTGATCCACAGATTGCGAGTCGAGCGCCTTCACCACCAGTCCATGCCAGGCCCAGATTTTGCTGCTAACAGGGTGAAAAGTTGTCTAAACAATCGGTATTTTTTAATTAAACATATTATTTATTACCAATAAATACACGTAGTTGTATCCTTCATACATACAAATGTATCTTTCTCGATAAACATTTTTTTTGCTTGTTTTTGGAATACTTTTTTTCCATACTTTGTACATGAAGAACACAACACAAGATGTCAATGGATTTCTTCATTTTAACTTTTCTGATAACAGATGAGTACACACACACACAAGTAAACAAATATAAAAAAATAAGACGAGGTTTTATAAACTGTTTAGGAATTCGCCTGCAAGCTGCTATAGGCCATGCACAAAGCCCGAGCGATCATTCTAACTTTTTTTATTATTTTCAAACTGAATTATCAGTCTGTATGTTTTGTTGTGCCACCTCCTAACCACTTCTGAACCACAACTCAAAATTATCGTTTTTTAGTATAATATATTGTCTACCTGTTTTAGAGCAACTACAACTGCCGTACGGCAATGCAAGTAATAAAACCAATACGTTAATTAAGGTGCTATATATGCCGCAATGGTTAAACTGTTATTTTCTTAATATGCAAGTCTTGAAGTTTACGTTTAGATATGTACATATTTTAGTCTGGATTGTTTGCTTGTTGTTGTTTTTTTTTTTAGCACAAAGCTACACAATTAGCTATAGGCACTTTGTCCACCGAGGGAAATCGAACTTCGTATTTTAGAGTTGTAATTTTTAAACTTACCACTGAACCACCGGGAAACCTTAACCCATTGACTGTGGCTGCTCTGAATGCGCGTGGAATTTTTGAAAGCCGTACACCGTAAACGACACACTCGCATTCAGGTGCCGGAGGCGGACGGACCGTACCCTATACGGCGAATTAGCAGTCAATGGATTAGTCTCGACATTTCTAGCAGAGGGTTATGTGTGTATCATCAAGATACCAGTCGACTTGTGTTTGCTATAAGACAGTTTCCTATCATTACCGTTGTGTTTGCTATAATACAGTTCTTCCTATCATTACCGTTGCGTGTGCTATAAGACAGTTCTTCCTATCATTACCCTTGCGTGTGCTATAAGACAGTTTTCCTATCAGTACCCTTGTGTTTGCTATAAGACAGTTTTCCTACCATTACCGTTGCGTGTGCTATAATACAGTTTTCCTATCATTACCGTTGCGTGTGCTATAAGACAGTTTTTCCTATCATTACCCTTGCGTGTGCTATAATACAGTTCTTCCTATCATTACCCTTGTGTTTGCTATAAGACAGTTTTCCTATCATTACCGTTGCGTGTGCTATAAGACAGTTTTCCTATCATTACCCTTGTGTTTGCTATAAGACAGTTTTCCTATCATTACCGTTGCGTGTGCTATAAGACAGTTTTCCTATCAGTACCAGTATTATTTCATTACACAACAAGAGGAAAGCGAAGTTGTTACGCACGGCTAATGATACAACATCTTTATGTTTTTTTATATATAATTTTAGTTAACGTCACATGCTACATTTCAAGGTCCCCCCTCCCCTCCATATACAAGAATACGCAAATTACAAGTTCTTTTACACGGCCTGTTTACATTCAAGTCAATCACAACCACCCTGACATGCACATGCGTACAGCTTTGCCCGATGACCTTGCCGTAATGAGGACTGAATGTTTTTTTTATAGTTCTTTCATTCTGTTTACTTTCATAGAGATTATGATAAAGTCACAGCATCTGAATACACTAAAACCTTCACGAAAAGCAAGTAATTGACATATGAAGGACTTGTGTCCGTTTGATCTTGCGAAAAATGCATATACTTCACAAATACATCGAACATACAATATAAAACTACTGTTTCATTCAAGTTTGTAGACACTTAGAAACGCATTACTGATAACAGTATTACGACGTTCCAGCGACACAGTTGCTCACTAAAGCATAAAGACAACAAATCCTACGATAATACCACTCGTTCCAAGCAGAAAGGTTGTACACTCTGGCTGTGCAAAAAAAAAAAAGAAAAAAAAAGTTGGTTGGCTGGTTCGTTTAATGTTTTACTGCTTGAGAAACGTTTCAGACTGGAAACATATATTACCATTATTTTATTATGCAATCAGGTTGTTTTTTTTCACTTCTGTCATACCCAGTCTTGACCAAGTAAGTTAAAATGTCACCATCCCTACCCCTAAGAGAGCATAGGAAATGTACTAAACGATGGTTCCCATGCTACCCCAAGACATATATTTAGTTCGTGAGGATCTGTTGGACGTCATATTATAAAATTGTATTAGTAGCGTGTGACATTTGACACATTAAAGGACACGCGCGCATGACCTCCCTAAAAGCATATCTGGATTCTTACTTTACGATATACAAAAAAGTCACTCCTCACTGATTTGATTTTTCTTAACCAGAGATTATTTTTGACTAGTGTTCACACTATTCACACCAGATAGTATCCCATATTACGTCCTACTGATTATGTTATGTTTCTGTTTGTTACTTACTATACGTTCAGAGTGTGGCTAGAACTGAGAGATACCAACAATAGTCAGAGGGAGATAGCCTACAATATTGGTGGCATTTCATTTGTTTGTTTGCATTTTGTTTCGTGGCTTATCTATTATTCGGGACCTTGTATCTAACAAAGTTATGAACCCACGCGCAATTTGGTGCAAAAATAGCTTAGAAGTGTTTCGACTGCCGTTGGGGTCGGAACCCCATGTAATTCTATGGTTAATCTGAATCTTCCTCCTATTAATTAGTTTATTTTACGAGCGAGACTAATTTAAAAGTAACAACAATATTCAAAATGTATGTTAATTTATTATGGGTATTTTATTTAATAATAACAAAAAGGGAAAAAAAAAATTTTTTTTCTTTATCCGACTGCTTACTTGTTCATCACTAGAACATCGTATTATATAATGTTGAACTAGTTAAATCTTGCCGTACAAAGAGATAAACAAATCAGAGTAATCGGGTGTTTTGTAATAATGACTAGATTTTACAAAAATAAAAAAAAACAAGAGCGAATCCTCAATAGCCGCGGCACTTAAAATTCTTTTAGGCAGGATTAGAGTAAATTAATCTTTGAGACCTTTTTTTCCCTTTCTATTAGCTATATTTTTGGCCAGCAATACCAAGCGTGGGGCGCGCGTATACCCGATTCAATTTTATTACTCATTAGGTTTGTTTGTTTGTAATTAAGCACAAAGCTACACAAAGGGCTATCTGTTCTCTGCCCACCACGGGTATCGAAACCCGGATTCTAGGGTTGTAAGTCCGCAGACATACCGCTGTGCCACTGGGGGGCTATTCATTAGGATCTCTACCAGTCTATCTTCAAATTGCAATTTTTTAAGGCAATATTCGAGTAAATTAATCTCCGAGACCTTGGGCGTGGTCAAATACATCAATCGAAAGGGGTTTGACCTCCAAAACTGTAATTAGATCTCAAATCGGCCAAGAGATGACGGAGCTACGAGTTAAAAGTTTGTACTTGAAAAACTCGGAGCCATTCTATGAGCCGCTATGCCGCGGCTGAAAAGCGTAGTACGTTATCTCGAAATATTTATTATATACGCCTAGACAAGACCGATCCTGCTTGTGTATTTGTTGAACTTCACGGGGTAATGATAAGAAAACTGTCTTATAGCACACGCAAGGGTAATGATAGGAAAACTGTCTTATAGCAAACACAAGGGTAATGATAGGAAGAACTGTATTATAGCACACGCAACGGTAATGATAGGAAACTGTCTTATAGCAAACACGAGTGTAATGATAGGAAGAACGGTATTATAGCACACGCAACGGTAATGATAGGAAACTGTCTTATAGCAAACACGAGTGTAATGATAGGAAGAACGGTATTATAGCACACGC
>NW_013669640.1:37098-41662 GCF_000517525.1 Limulus polyphemus
TAATTAATTCAGTTTATTCTTCTTCGATGCAAACTTTAGTACCTAGAAGTTCCACAATCAGTACATTTTTCATCACTTTAAACTTAACAACATTTATAATACACGCTATAAATCACAGCAATTCACAATCTCGATAACTTCGCTTTCGACAAGTGCAAAACACACACCTTACGGCTCACTAGCTCGAAACTAACAAAATCATAAATTACACGGAACTCAAAGTAACTATTGCTCTCTCTTCATTCATTAACATATCCGCTGGCTTTCTCTGCCAGGCTTATGTACTAATGAAGAGGGCATCTCGATCACACTTGGACTTCCTCGATAATTCGAGAAACTCATCACACATGCGCCAGTAGCGTCACGAGACTTCTGCTGTTGCAACACAACTTTGAACAGTGTACTGTTATTATATTCCAATTTTGAACAGTCTAATCACATTCAAATTTTGCACAAAGTGTACTGTAATTACATTCCAATTTGAAAAAAAATGTACTGTAATTACATTCCAACTTTGAACAAAATGTACTATAGTTACATTCAAACTTTGAACAAAGTGAAGTCTAATTACATTCACATTTTGAACAAAATGTGCTGTAATTACAAAGTGTGCTATAATTACATTCCAACTTTGAACAAAGTGTAGTGTAAATACATTCCAACTTTGAACAAAATGTCATGTAATTATATTCCAACTCTGAAAAACGTGTAGTGTAGTTATATTCCAACTTTGAACAAAGTGTACTTTAATTATAGTTCAATTTAAAACATACTGTAATTATATTTCACTTTAGAATAAATCTTATTGTAATCACATTCAAATAAAGAACAAAATGTACTGTAGGTATATCCCAGGTTATCAGATGTAACATAGAACAGGAATGAATTACGACCGAGAACAGTGTGTTCATTGTGATTTCCAGTAGGTAACAGTACACTACATTTGAACAGCTAGTTTACCTGAGAGTTGTGGATTGATTGTATTTCAACCAGGTGATTATGAACCACTTCTACATCTTGCAACCAGGTTATAATGAATCCTGCTATACATTTCAGCCAGGCTGCAATGAACCATTGTTTCATATTTCAACCAGGTTGCAATGAACCATTGTTTTATATTCGAACCAAGTTGCAATAAATTCCTTTGCTATGTATTCCAACAAACCCTGCTATATTTAAAATAGGTTACAATGAACCCCTGATATATATTCCAACCTAGTTATAATGAACCCCTGACATGTTCCAACCTGGTTACAATAAACCCAATATATATATTCTAACCTAGTTACAATGAACCCCTGGCATGTTCCAGCCGGGTTACAATAAACCCCTGATATATATTCCAACATGGATAGAATGAACCCTGCTATATATTCCATCCTGATTACAGTGAAACTCTGCTGTATAATCAAACCTGGTTACAATGAACTCTGCTATATATTCCAACTTGGTTGCGATGAACTCAGCTTTGACAGGGTTTGAATCCTTTCTTGTAATGCTATTACGGGTGTAATATTATTGTCCATTACAGAGATGTCACCTCTCTCTACACGACTGCATTTGACAGGGTTTGAATCCTTTCTTGTAATGTTGTTTGCAGTGGGATTTTCCAGTGTTTTACCACTAAAATCAAGTGTCAGCTGTGGATGGTTTCCCTGAGTAACGGACACCCTCTGTGCTTTATTAGGCTTACCAGATTATTTATTCTTGGACTTAGTCAGGGATGAGTATTAGCTGTCCTGATGATGTCGTTGTTTTGAGCAGCCTCAATGTATTGAAGTTCCATTGGAAAACTAACCATTAGTTTCAATCATGTGTATTAACGTTTGCCACGAATAAATGTTTGTAGTTGAACATTTCATGTTAATTTTTTGTCATGGAGTTTATTGTGTCTTTTTGAATTTCTGGCAATGTTTTTCCAATAACTCATACAATTTTTGGTCACGTTTTTGGTTTTGCTATCTTCCTTACTTCTTGATGAGTCTTCTAACATTCCTATGTAGTTTTGTTCAGCTTCTTCTCTAGATGTGTTGATTGATAGTTAATATAATATAACATCGCAGTAAGACTCGTAATGATTTTAATTAACCTCTTTACTGGTAATATATATAATAGCACTTTAACTGCACCATGTGCGTTTACACACTGCTGCCACTGAAGTCTTTCCTTTTGTTGCGTCAGCGAGTCACATGACCACCGTGACGCAACGTTTCTAGAACTATCATGTACTTTGGCGAATGTTCAAGTTCTTACTAGAAATAGGGTAGTCTCCTAAGTTGTCTTCTCCATCCAATTTAAGGGTTTACGTACACACATATATTGTTGATGCTTACTCTCGAGAATCTTCTACAACTTTGGATAATAGTCGGGAATTTTGCAATACATATTTAACACTATAAGCTTTCTATATAAGAGGGGAAAACGTGACGCGGTAAGGTAATGTGTGTGTAGATAGTGAGTAATTGAACTGCAGTAACAGGGTATTGTTGAAGTTAACGTTCGTTCGTTACAGTGTTGTTTTAGCGCAAGCATTGAGATTAAGTGTATCGAAGAGTTATATTCGGAAAGAATAAACCAGTTTTATTAAGTAAAGACTTGTGTCGTTAAAGTTTCAGTTGGAACGAAGTTACGGAAAGTTAATTAACAAACGGAGACGTAACAATATGATTCAGTGTCTATGTATGTGTGTGTGTGTCAAATAACTCCTCCTAAATCACTGGTCACACTAACTTTTAAATGGTACCAATTGAATTGTTTCTATCCTGGGTTTGCACAAAGGATTTCCCCCAAAAAAAAACACTTTCTCCTAAACTGCTTCATTCACTAACTTCTAAGTGTTGCCAAATGAATTGACTTGACCCCAAGGTTTGCACAAAGGGAAACACTTTTACAGAGATTCCCCAAAAACAAACCCCAAATTTGGCATTGATTTACATTAGATATGTACATAAGTAGGCCTACTAATTACCATTCATAACGTGGTTAAAAAAATTAAATTTGCTTATAGCAGCAATGGTCATTAAAGTGAAAACTGCAAAATAGTAGTTCAAGCAATAAATTTGCATTAGAACGGCCCTGTAAATGTGGACCATAGGCCCATGGTTTTACTAGTTTACTCAGTATTATGCAACATATGGACCTTACTGGTAGGTAACAGTATAAAAACAAGTCAGAAATTTGGTAACTAACTTATAGTTTTTAAAAAGAATATCATTTATACAATTATTTATTTCAAGAAAGTCAAATACTTCCATTGCTCCTATAAAAACCTTTAAAAATACTGCAAATTAATTTTGTAACAGTTATTACTTAATTCACTTGTGATGAAAGGTGACTTGCATCTCTAAGTGGCCACTGCTGACAAATACAAATATTGTGATTAAAATTTTCTGTAAACTAATTATTATCCTTAACATGATTGAAACATGTAAGTCTTTATGTTGGTGAAAATAAGTCTTGATAAAGTTTTGACAATTAATCCATACACTTGAAATTTTTTGATCAGCTGAACTGTTAAAATATATTTTGTATCTTTTCTTTTATTGAAAGCTTCTGCGTGACAAGGAGAACTGGAGAGGTTTGGCTTCATATTACCTGAAAACTGTTGTTCTGTGGGAAGCCAAGTCAAAGAATGAACCAAAATACTGGAAACAGGACAGAATGGGAGTAATTTTAATTCAGGTTAGTGTATAATTTGGGTACATATATATAACAGTTAAAATATAGTGAAGATATACATTTTGATAACAGTTAAAATATGGTGAGGATATACATTTTGATCCTGGTTGGAATGTAACAAGTGTACGTTTTCATACAGGTTAGAATATATGACAATGGTTCATTGTTACCTGGTTTGAATATATAGAAGGGTTTATTGTAACCATGTTGGAATATATAATTGCAGTCGTGTAGCGAGAGGAGACATCTCTGTAGTGGACAATAATATTACACCCGTAACAGCATTACAAGAAAGAATTCTAACCCTATCAAAGGCAGTCGTGTGGCGAGAGAAGACATCTCTGAAGTGAACAATAATATTACACCCGTAACAGCATTACGCTTGTGTTTGCTATAAGACAGTTCTTCCTATCATTACCCATTGCGTGAGCTATAATACAGTTCTTCCTATCATTACCCCTGTGTTTGCTATAAGACAGTTTTCCTATCATTACACTCGTGTTTGCTATAAGACCGTTCTTCCTATCATTACCCTTGTGTTTGCTATAAGACAGTTCTTCCTATCAGTACCCTTGCGTGTGCTATAAGACAGTTCTTCCTATCATTACCCCTGTGTTTGCTATAAGACAGTTTTCCTATCATTACACTCGTGTTTGCTATAAGACCGTTCTTCCTATCATTACCCTCGTGTTTGCTATAAGACAGTCCTTCCTATCATTACCCTTGCGTGTGCTATAAGACAGTTCTTCCTATCATTACCCCTGTGTTTGCTATAAGACAGTTCTTCCTATCATTACCGTTGCGTGTGCTATAAGACCGTTCTTCCTATCATTACCCTTGTGTGTGCTATAAGACAGTTCTTCCTACCATTACCGTTGCGTGTGCT
>NW_013669640.1:42662-50250 GCF_000517525.1 Limulus polyphemus
ACACACACACACACACACATATATATATATATATATATATATATACCTGTTTTTACTTAAAAATTTATAAAACTTCTTTAGGCCCGGCATGGCCAGGTGGTTAGGGCGCTTGACTCGCAATCTGAGGGTCGAGGGTTCGAATCTCCCTCACACCAAACATGCTCACCCTTTCAGCCGTGGGGGCGTTATAATGTTACGGTCAATCCCACTATTCGTTGGTAAAAGATTAGCCCAAGCTGCCTTCCCTCTAGCCTTACACTGCTAAATTAGGGACGGCCAGCGCAGATAGCCCTCGTGCGAAATTAAAAAAAAAGAAAACTTCTTTATTATGTATCATTTGAAAATAAATACTTTTTTCAACCATGGGCTGTTATGTCCTTTAGCCGTGGGGATATTCTCCTGTCCCCCGGTGGGACAGCGTTAAATTTATAGACTTACAACGCTGAAATCCTGGGTTCGATTCCCTGCGATGAACACAGCAGATAGCCCACTGTGACTTTGCTCTAAAACAAACAAACAAACAAAGATATTATCACGTAGGACTATGTAAGCTAAGTGACTTTTAATGGCTTGGTCAGAAATGTGACGCAGATACTTTTAGTCAATTTTAACTTATTAAATGATCGTCCCCTTTCTATTAGTGACTGTGGATCATGTTTGCATTCCGTTACCACAAATTTATATATATAAATCGAGCATTGCACTTTGGTGCTGTGGATACGTTATAATAATGATGGTCAAATCGCACTAATCGGTCGGACAAGAATAGCCTAAGAGTTGGCGGTGGGTACTGTTGACTAGCTACCATCATTCTAGTCTATTAGTTCAAAATTAAGGTTCGTCTAGTGCAGATAGCCCTCCACTAGCTTTTCGCGAATATCTGAAAACAGATAAAAATTTCCTCTTATCTGTCCGTTCGAAATTCGCGACAGATATGCTCAGATAGCCCTTGTTTAGCCTTGGGCAAAGTTCTGAAAGAAAGTGTAATTTGGAAAAAAGTACAAAATGTTGTATACTCTACATCAGAGCTGTTCGCTCGTTTGAAAATTACTCCACGCTCATAACTAAGATATGATTATTATCAACTAAATGACGTCAATCATGTTTCCAGTTCTTTGATAGGTTTAATTCTCCTTTTCAGCATTCTTGTTGGATGAGTAAGTAGAAAGCCGAAACGAAGTGGATTGGTTAATAATGTACTTGATTTTTACATACATTCAGAGCTTAATTACTTTCATTATTAAATTGCTGTAAAGTTTAATCTGTTGTATGCCAAATAAGGTTGATGAGAAAGATTTAAAACTTTAAACATCAAATTTATTTGCTACGTCTTGTAAGTTTTATTTGTTTTAAGAATGCATCCACATAGCTTCTTTTTATTTTAACTTTTTTGTTTAGTTGATAAGGTTATTAAGAACTATTAGGTCTTGTATAATTATTAAGATAACAAATGTTTTACAACTAAATAGATAGTTTATGTTTTATCCTATACTGAGAAACATATTTTAGAATCTTATAATTCAAAACAGTTTTAACCTTCCTGTCATTTTTATACGTTATCCTCAAATTCGACATAAAATGATTTTCAATCCGCTATTTAGGTTGAGTAATTACTTTAAATATAAAGGCAATGTTCCCAAAACGCAGTGCTCTTACGTCACCTATAAATTTACACGTACATGGTGTAAACAGTGTTGGAGTTCAAAGATTAAGGAGCATGCGTAAAACACTATACTTCGATATGGTTTACAAGATTGTGGTGTTCTTCTTACTGGCCAAGATTTCAGTATTCTGGATAATACTACAAGTGAAACTGTTTTGAATAGTTGATATATTTTAGTTGTAAGAGAATCAACTATTTATTAGGCCTACTCAATGGTGTCATTCTCCTTAAATAAGGATAGGTACTGACCTTTGCCAGGCCATGACCTCACACTGTTTAAACTATCAAGTTTTCTGCCAGTTAAAGTTATCTCTTCATGCGCTATTCAAATTGAACTGCTAAAAAATACAGAAAAATAGCGGAACACTGTACCGGTTTAAAAGAAAAACATCCTTGTTCCACTTGGAGTTCCAAAAACAGCGAGAACAAAATTTAAGTTCTAGTGAGTATTGGGAGAATTTTACCCATGAGGCTATTGATTTTTGTTAGAAAAGTTTTACTTTCAGGCCAGTATCGTTAGGCTTAGCGTGTATTATACACGCACAAGATGCTTTGTTCACTTTGCTGTGTTGAATAATTGTGTGTAATAAGATGTAAAGTACATTGTCAGAATATAATCAGTACACATGAGCATTGGTTGTCTGTAGAATGTGTTACGTGACCTAATAGTTTTGCCGCTCACATAAACTTATCCAGAGGCTCCATCTTGAATTTCCTGGAAGAAACCCTGTATCAGAAATTCGAAGCCACACTCTTATAAGTAGGAAGGTGTTGCACATCCAATGTTCTTGGGAAGGTGTTGTATGTCCACTGTTCTTGGGAAGGTGTTGCACATCCACTGTCTTGGGAAGGTGTTGCATGTCCACTGGTCTTGGGAAGGTGTTGCACATCCAATGTTCTTGGGAAGGTGTTGCATGTCCACTGGTCTTGGGAAGGTGTTGCACGCCCACTGTTCTTGGGAAGGTGTTGCACGTCCACTGTTCTTGGGAAGGTGTTGCACGTCCACTGTTCTTGGGAAGGTGTTGCACGTCCACTGTTCTTCCACTTGTTTTTTGTTTTTAAAATTCAATAAAAGGAAGCTGCTACTTAGCAACATCCTATTTAAGTTGAGAGATCTAAAATTTTAAATTTGTCATATTTTAGCTTATTATAGGAAGACTTAAATGCACTTGTCGTGGTTTTAACGCTTAAGTTCAACATTATTAGGGGAAAGACTAAAGGTTGTTTTACTGAATAGGCAGGGTCTTCTTTTTTTTAAAATAAAGTATGAATTATTAGAAACGAACTCGAGTCAATACAATACACATTCGTTTGGTGAAGTCAAACAGCACTGAAATGAATCAGAATCGAACCAGGTTTTATTTCAAAGTGTAAAAAACACAGTTTTGTATATATTTAATTTCTGTAGTGCATATTGGTATATAAAAGACATTTTAATACTAGAAATAAACGACCTTATAACATGAAATTCATTCTTCTTTATATGGATGCTCAATGTTTCGCTTTACAGCTTCTTCAGGAGTGTTCCACTAAAATTTATGGTTTGTGTTGTTGTTAAGCGCAAAGCTACACAAAGGGCTATCTGTGCTCTGCCCACCACGGGTATCTAAACGCGGTTTCTAGCAGTATAAGTCTGTAGACATACCGCTGTGCCACTAGGGGGGGGGAGCTACGGTTTGTGTTTTAGTGTTAGTGAAAATACGCGTTTTTAACGCACACTTTACGTGCAGTGCAATTGCTAACGTTACAAATAATCGTTTTTTCTCAGTCTTATATGTTGGTATATAACACTAAACAGCCCTATTGGAAGTGTCTTGACTGTATTAACACAGTTTTCCTTGAAGCTAACAAGTACTAAACACACAAATCCCAGAGCGTCATTTATCATTTGTGTGTGTAACAGAATGTGCGTTTACCTTTGGAGATGAGGTATACAGAAATAATATGTTTATTTTTATCATTATTATTACCTCGTTGGTAATATTAGTAATGTTATGCAGTAACATTTAATTGCATTATGATACTTCTTAGTAAAATAAATACTCAAATAATAAACCAGTTAAAGCAGGTGAGAGTCGTAAAAACTAGTCTACAGGGGAGTGACAAGGGGGAGGGGATGCTGGAATGTAGAAAATGCAGAACCTGTAGGCTATGTAGTCACCTGTTAGACAACTTCAAACCAATTCCTTGCACGTACACGTGCTTGCTCGCTTGCTTCATTGCTCGGATGAGTGCTTATAGAAAATCATATCTCACTCATTCTGGCACTTGCTCAAAGCTGTATAAATGGCTTTAACTCCTATTCTGTAGCTTCAGATAATACATGCTTGAAGATACAGACCAACGATCTACAGAAGTAACGTTTTATTATTAACCCTCATATTACCGACTTGTTTTTATACCGTTCACTACCAGTGGAATCGACACATCGATTTATCTTATGTTTTCACCTGTAGAAATACAGTCAGTACTTAGTGTGTATGTGGGGACACTGACCACAATTTCACCCATTTTCTACTGTAAAATACGTAAGAAACCTTAGCGGTGCTTTCTGAGATAAATTACAATGTTTACAGTGTTTTTTTGTTTAAATTGTTTTTGTGTGACTCATGAACCGAGGGACTCCCCAGTAAAGTCAAGGACCCTTAAGCAATTTGATGCATAAACAATTAAAAAAATATATTTAAAAAACCCTTGAAATCCATTATAGTGTGAAGGAAAATGTGTTTAGAAAGCCTTTGAAATCCGTGTGGACACTATCGGTAATTATAGTATGAAGGAAAATGTGTTTAGAAAGCCTTTGAAATCCATGTGGACACTATCGGTAATTATAGTATGAAGGAAAATGTGTTTAGAAAGCCTTTGAAATCCATGTGGACACTATCGGTAATTATAGTATGAAGGAAAATGTGTTTAGAAAGCCTTTGAAATCCGTGTGGACACTATCGGTAATTATATTATGAAGGAATATGCACATAATATATATATATATGAAATTAATATTGACTGTTCCGTAATAGAGGCTTTTACCTTTGAATACGGAAGCTGATATTTTATATAAACTTTGAATAGGCTTTAACCGATATAAAAAATTGGACGTGGCATGGCCTGGTGGTAGGGGCGCTCGACTTGCCACCTGCGAGTCGCGGGATCGACACCCATCGCCGAACATGCTTGCCATTTCAGGTGCGTTATAATGTGACATTCAATCCCACTATTCGTTGGTAAATAGTAACTAGTCTAGCTGCCTCATTATTAAGGAAAGCTAGCGTAGATAACCTAGGTAGCTTTGCGCGAAATTCAACAAAGTAACCGATAAAATTTTATTTTCTGCGTTGCAACATTTGTCCCTGATTACTAAGGTTAAGACAGGATGTAATAGTTTACCACATAAAATAAAAAACAAACAAAAAAACTAGCTTATTTCCGTTATAACAAACAAACATACTATCTGTATTCGGTGAATAATTTGTAAATAAACTTTAATAAACTTGTGCTTTTCATAAGTTGATGATATACATATATATATATTTTTTTTCTTGGGGTGTAATATACAAGGTATCCCAGAAATCTGGGCCCATAGGGAAAATAGACGTTATATTCTTAAAGTTAAACAAACACATTTCTAATGTCAGTTGTACATAGTTCAGGAAACAAGAAACCCTGAGGGCACAGTATACCAAGAACTGATACGTGTATGGCTGTTAGTGGCATGTAATTTCAATAATAAATAAATACATATTGTTTTCCTATGGGTCCAGACTTCTGGGACACCCTGTACATATATTACATTTCTCTCTTTTTTTTTCTTATGTGTTTTAGTTATACTAGGACTGCTTTTGAGCCATTCATTGCCTTCTTGTTTTGGAAAATAGTTGATTAAAGGCTTGCAACGTTTTAACTCGATGCTAGCTGTACTGAACCAATCAAAATACCGTATTTTCTGCATGTGTTTAATTTCACCTCCACCAATAAGGTTTACTTGCACCTGGTGTCGTGTTTAACAATAAAATGAATGTACATGTGAATAAAGACCTCTGTTTAGATCACGTGCATCTGATTAAATACAATTGCATGCTTATTGAAACGATTAACCTATTTTTGTCTGTATCGGTATAAAAATATTTATATACTTTTATGGAGATTCAGTTTTTAAAGCCTTAAACCACCATTATAAATAAGGAAATACTTTTGTTCCAGTTTTTTCTGGATTGCTGAAACTACTCGTAATCGCTTAGTAACTGGGAGATAATACTGAGAAATTTGAAGAGTAACCCACCGTTCTCTTAGGTTAAATATGGAACAATTATTCTGAATATTCATATCGTAAGGTATATATAAAGAATGAATGGAATAATTATTGTTGATAAGGACGTTTACAAGCAACCCTTATCAGGAGTGAACGTGACATTATCAGATGATGACGTTTACAAGTAGTTCTTATCAGGAGTGAACGTGACATTATCAGATGATGACGTTTACAAGCAACCCTTATCAGGAGTGAACGTGACATTATCAGATGATGACGTTTACAAGCAACTCTTATCAGGAATGAACGTGATATTATCAGATGATGACGTTTACAAGCAGTCCTTATCAGGAATGAACCTGACATTATCAGATGATGACGTTTACAAGTAGTTCTTATCAGGAATGAACCTGACAATATTAGATGACGTTTACAAGTAGTCCTTATCAGGAATGAACGTGACATTATCAGATGATGACGTTTACAAGCAACCCTTATCAGGAGTGAACGTGACATTATCAGATGATGACGTTTACAAACAGTCCTTATCAGGAATGAACGTGATATTATCAGATGATGACGTTTACAAGCAGTCCTTATTAGGAATGAACGTGACAGTGTTATGTGATGACGTTACAAGCAGTCCTTATCAGGAATGAACGTGACAGTGTTATGTGATGACGCTACAAGCAGTCCTTATCAGGAATGAACGTGATATTATCAGATGATGACGTTTACAAGCAATCCTTATTATCAGATGATGACGCTACAAGCAGTCGTTATCAGGAATGAGCGTGACAATGTTAGATGATGACGTTACAAGCAGTCCTTATCAGGAATGAACGTGACAATGTTAGGTGATGACGTTTACAGCAGTCCTTATTAGAAATGAACGTGACAATGTTAGGTGATGACGTTTACAGCAGTCCTTATTAGAAATGAACGTGACAATATTAGATGACGTTTACAAGCAGTCCTTATTAGAAATGAACGTGACAATATTAGATGACGTTTACAAGCAGTCCTTATCACGAATGAACGTGACAGTACTAGATGACAATGACATGCGAGCAACCGTTTTCAAGAATGAAAGTAGCAGAGTTAGGTGCTAATTACGTTTACAAGCAACCCTTGCCAAAAATGAATGTTGCAGGAATAGATAACAGTTTATAAGCAACCCTTATTAAAATGAACGTGACAGTACTGAATAATAATGACGTTTACAAGTTACAGTACGAGATTATCATGACGTTTACAAATAAGAGTTATCAAGAATGAACGTAGTAACAGTATTAAACTATACCGACGTTTACAACGAGCCACTATCAGGAACGTGGCAGTACTAGATAATGATGACGAACACAAGAAACCCCGTTATTAACCCTGTAACTGCCGAGTTGTGTAAAAAACGTCCTCTATCAATGGGCCTTCATATTGCGTTGAGCAATTTTGTTTTCCCCGTCACGATACCCATTGTAAAGAAAGTAAAAAAAAAAAGAGAGAGTCTGAAATCACTCATTTTATATGAAAAATGAACAGGAAACCCTAGCAGTAATTAGTGGTATTAATAGCATATTCTTGTTTACAATTTTTTGTGGATCATATATTATTAGGGATATTGTTGCGTCAGCGAGTCACATCGACCACGTGACGCAACGTTTCTAGAATTATCATGT
>NW_013669640.1:50974-54093 GCF_000517525.1 Limulus polyphemus
AAGTTACGGAAAATTAATTAACACACGGAGACGTAACAATATGTAATCAACAAAGTTGTGGATTCACAATCAATTTGGTGCATAAATATTTCAGAGAAATGTGTTTAAAAAACCGACGTCATCCATGGATCCCACTAATAAATATAGGGTTAAGAATGAACGTGGTAGTAATTAAATAACAAATTTTTGGTACAAGTAACTCTTATTAATAGAGAATGTGACAGTTCTAGATGACATTGACGTTTACAAGCAACCTCTAAGAAGGAAAAAAAACGTTTGTGTTCATATGTTTATAATAAATATACTCAATATATCGCGTATCCTTTTTTTTTTCTTGCAACCACCAACATTAATTATTATTAATTATGTAATTATTGAATCTCTGATATTCAAATGAACTGTGAGATAGACCATAAAAATAATATAATAATAACTTGTTTGTCGAAAATAATATTAAAATGTAAACATCAAGAAACTTGAGAACTCCTTACGAAGTTCATTGCACTTGGCAGCTACATCATTTAAATTTTTTGATGTTATCTCACCGAAGTCGCATATATAGTACATGTAACAG
Source organism: Limulus polyphemus (assembly GCF_000517525.1). Taxonomy (NCBI): domain Eukaryota; kingdom Metazoa; phylum Arthropoda; class Merostomata; order Xiphosura; family Limulidae; genus Limulus; species Limulus polyphemus. Next base: position 51,549 of record NW_013669640.1, read on the forward strand.
ACTGTGTTGTCTTGTATACAAGATGGTAACTCATTCTTTAAAACTGTTAACATCTGTAAATGTATTTCTTCCTTCCAGCTGTGATTAAATAGACTTACTTTTCTCACCAGTATTTAAAAAAATACTACAGGGTGATTGTAAAGAAAGTCCTATATTAAAATTGATCATACTAACCCTAGTGGATCAAAATTTCCCCAGAGTCGCACGTTTTATTTAGGAAAGTTTGGACATGGTACTGTGTGTTGCAAAACCATATTATAATAAATATATAAATCGTTTTTCCATGAAACTAATGCAACTTTTATCCTTCTTTCAAATGTACGAGATTGTTGATTTGAATAAAAAATAATTTTAGTGTTCAGGATATTTTAATGATCAATAAATACTGGCAAGAACAGCTGAGGTATTCTAGCCGAAGCTTCAATTAGGGGTTAGCTTGGTATGCTGATTGAAAATGAGGGGAAAGCAAACTGAACGTTAGAGTTTGAACTCTCTATATTGTTTCTATGCTTTTTGAATAAAACTTATGTTTCTCAATTTGCCTCTGGTGAAACTGAGACTTCGTTTTTTCTTGCATCCACCAAGCCTTGCCAGAAGAAAGAATACTTATGTCGGAAGGAGGAGAACAAAAAACGTTCGGTAGAGATCAAAATGGCAGATAGCACCAATTCGAAGAGACAGCGAGGATTGTAAAAAAGATAACTTTGTTGTAGCTTTGAGTGAATTATTTATTTCTTTGTGGATTTAAAATGATCGACTTTCTTCTGTAGCATTGCAATCACCACCAGCTCTTCCCATTTGACCAATCACAGCAATACATAAAAGTTAAGAATCTTTCAGATAAATAGTTAGCCTTTCATCGATGAACTGTAATTTGTCAAGCTTTAGTATTGTGATTATTTTTGCCTAATTTTAGCAGTAATAATCAGTTGATGGGAGATTTTCCTTCACAGCTATTGCACTGATATATGACAGTGGGCGTCGCTAGATATAAAGACATTTATAAAACTGATTCGTGGAATTAAATTATAGCAACAATTAATTGTTTTGGAAATAATTGAAAATGTTTGTATAAATCATTAAATGTTGAGATAATAAGAAATGGAATTAAAGGATTTTAATACATATACATGTATGTATACGTAACATGCTCCGATGAACCAGAAACTGTTAGTTCATTCAACAAATATTAAATAACGTATATAGACACACACTTCAAATTTTACGAGTAAACACAGCTGTCAACGCATTGCTCTCATCTTAGTAAAGGCATGACTCAGTGGTTAGCGCGTCGGACTGTGAATCCCAGAAACTAATTTGCACCCCGTTGCCGAAAAATAGAGATATAAAATCGCAATCCACACTTTGGAGTCATGGGAAGGCACTTAGCCAAATCTTGGGTTACTCTAATCGAATAGTGGGGTTTACCCGTCACTCTTATAACGCACTATCTGGTCTTTCACTTCAAACATAGGGACGGCTAACACAAACAGAGCTTGATAGCTTTGAGCGAATTTCCAAAGACAAACAAACTGTAAAGGTAATTAGGTTTCATCATGTGACTTTCATTCCTGGTGGTTTCGGTATGGTACTACAGAAGTAATTGTCATGTATACTTGTAACATATACAGGAAGGAGGCCTAGTAGAGGAACTTGTTATCAAACTAAGAATAAAACGTATGACGTAAACTGTAAAGGGAAAAAATCGTAATGCAGCATATGAGTTCATTAATATATAAAATAACAACCAATGTACAAGCGAACATTTATGCCAGGATTTTTTGCATGTAAACATGACCTTGAAAGTGTCATAATTTATTCTCCCTCTGGTGTGACACTTTGTAAACTGAGGGAGAATGTATAATTTTCAAAATCAACTGATTGGTGAACAGTATCTGAATATCGTGAACTTTGTTCTTAGCAGTATTGCCTCGTATCCATCCATTTTTTGACACAAATTAATAAATAAAACCGACACCAGTTGTCAGAATGTTGGTGGGGTAGTAGTATAACTATTGATAAAACCATTACTGGGATGTTTTCGAAGGTCAGGAGAATTCGTATTGCTGTTACCTGCTTGATACTTGTGAATTATGTACCCATTGCCTGGATAACTTAGTTCTAAATAATACATACAGTTCTTGCCAATATAGTTTAAATGTAAATAACCATTATTAGGATTACATAACCTACGGATAGCAAAGAACCATTTCGTTCTAAAACTTAAAAGACTGTACTTTCAGTTGTACACACACCCTGGGGAAATGTAAAAATTTAAACTCACCTTTTACTTTTAAGTAAAGCATCAGTTCTTATTAACTTGTAACGTGCTGACCCACTCTACAAACGACAGCAACTCATTCCATAAGTTAGTCACCCTGTTAGAAAAATAAAACCGTCGTAACTGAAGCCTACATTTGTTTTCCAAGTATTAAACTTGTGTCATCTGGTCTTATTACCTTCAGAATGTAGCACAACAAATTAGAGGCCTTTATCCTATCACCCCCCCCCCCAGGTAAACCCAGTTAAGCTTGTAAACTTCATT
>NW_013669640.1:54960-65328 GCF_000517525.1 Limulus polyphemus
AAACCTGAGACCCATTAAATACAAGATCCCCCCCCTCCCACATCAACAATTGGTGGTAATGGAAATCAAACCTGAGACCCTTTAATTACAAGATCCCCCCCCTCCCACATCAACAATTGGTGGTAATGGAAATCAAACCTGAGACCCTTTAATTACAAGATCCCCCCCTCCCAAATCAACAATTGGTGGTGATGGAAATCAAACCTGAGACCCTTTAATTACAAGATCCCCCCCTCCCAAATCAACAATTGGTGGTAATGGAAAATCAAACCTGAGACCCTTTAATTACAAGATCCCCCCCTCCCAAATCAACAAAGTTTAACCAACTTGAAATAAAACAAACAAACAAACTTATAAGTAAAATGTGCAGAGCACAGATAGCACACTATGTAGCCTTGCGCTTAACAACAACAAACATAATAGCAGTGTTTTGATTACTTGGATAGTTGAAATGTTCAAAAAAAATAATAATAATTGGAAACCATTTTTGTTCATTTGGTTGATTATTATTACAAAAATTCGTGTGAAATTTTATTTTTACGTATGTTTATTTGGCTATGTAGTATTTATAGAATAACACTAGCATATAGCCCATCAAAAATGATGGGGCAAGTACTACCACCACCACCCTAACATCATATTTCATAGCTAAATGAAATAAATAAATTTTGCAAAATCAAGCTTGACCAACAAAGAGGAGGAAAAGTGTAGTTGGGGCTGTCAAATGTCGGTAAATTCCTTTGTGAGCCAATCAAAATTAAGATCATTCACAAAATGAATTCGTGACTTATTCATAGAATAATTATTGGTAAAAAATCAGTTAAATTAATAACTTCTAATATATAGGAAAGCCAGTGCATTTTGGTAACACTGTGTTCCAACAATGGCTTTTATGTCATATTGCTTAACAACAAAAGTATAACCTAATATAACTTATGCCAGGGATGAGAACCATCTGTACATTTACAGATAGTTAGAAAAAAAATAGTCAAGTTTAAACACTGTCCATAAACCCATAAGTAGCAAAAATGTTTTCTTTTATTGATATCAGTAAAAAAAAGAAATCTGGTGTCAATCACAAGAAAAAAAGGCCACTGATAAGTATGTCATTAAAACAAAATTATAAGGTTGGCTACCCTGATTTAGTTACACACTAACATACATGTATCACAGGGATTCACTTTCAAAAAATTCATAATAAGTGGTTTCACTTAGACATTAAATAAGAAACCAATGTAGAAAGAAGAATCACACTTATAATTATTGATGGTTCTGAACAATGTATTTGAACCAGTTTTCTTCTGAAGTAAAATTTCCAAGTGTTTGTACGGACTTCACAAAAGGAAAACCTCCTAACAAGAACAAACATATAGGCACTGAACCTACAACTCGGATGTTGCTTCATTGACATTGTTTTATTATTTGATCGTTTTTGATAGTGCTGCACTAACAGTCTTAAAGCAACAAAATATGAATTTATATAATGGCAAGTACAAATGTATTACTGTTTCAGTAAAAATCTACTAGTGGGAAGTATTTAAGTTTTATCAGTAAATTTCAAGAAGGAAAGGATAAACACTCGTGTATTACTCTTTGTTTCAGTTTCTCCCATGTAAGGGTAATTTGGAGTGAAAAGTGGAAAACTTAATTATGTTGTAAATGTATTAAAAATATTTTTTATGATATGGCCTTTGGTAATATAAATGCTGTAGTTTTGATCTATATAAATAAATGTCAATATAAGTGTGTGTGTGTTTCTTGTATGTTTCCACATTTCTTGATCAATCAGCACCAAACTTGACACAGTCTTACAGGATGAAATGAGGGGGGTTGAGCCCCCCCCCCATCTAATTTGATATTGGTAGAATTCTTCAAAACAGTATGTCTTTGTTTTCAGTAATGGTTCCTTTGTGTACTTTTATTACACTGTTAATGTTTATTATGTTAAAAAAATGGAAGCACAATTTCCTGTCCTTTGTTACAAAAAGTTTTTATTTCACTTGTCCAACAGATGGGTACTCCAGCTAATACGTAATACTGAAAAATACTAAGTATTATTAGTTCTTTAAAATTTTTGCAGTATTTGTAAAAAAAAATTATAATTTGCACTTTTTTTATATTTTCAGGCCTACTCTTCTACACGGGTTTCAGTAGCTTCACCTCCAGATTCAGGTTCTAGCACGGGAGGTTCTGGCTCGGGATCTAGTGGAACAGAGCAACTCAGCAGAACCAACTTATATATCCGTGGCCTCGCTCCCAATACAACAGACAAGGATTTGCTAAATCTGTGTAGTCCGTAAGTTAAATTAACTTTTTAATTTGGTTGTATGCCGAATTAATGGTTTATTCTATATATGTTCCAGTCTGTAGGCTCATCATGGGAGATATGGATGATTCATCTAAAACTTGAATTCAAATATTCAGATAATAATGAAATTCAATCAAACAAATTCAAACACATCATTGTGAAATTTGATAATGTCAAAATATCTTAAGTAGGGATACACGGGTACCCGGTCGGGTATTGGGCTACCCGGTAATACTTGTCTCTGGCCGAGTGTTGAAGTTAGGCATCTAAGCCCTAATTTTTGTGGCAACTAACGTGGTACTGAAAGTTCCAGTCAATAATTGGTTTAGTAATAAAAAAACGTGTTCCGAGCAACAAAAACTGACCCACCCACTGAAAGTCGGGGATTCAGAGAATAATAGGGGTTAATAATATACATGGCTTGAGAAGTGGATTTTGGGGAAGGTGGGGTTTTTTGAGAACTATATGGGTTAGGGTTTGAGAAGTTGGGGCTAGGCATTGAAAGGTGAAGGTAAAACTTGAATGTTCTGTTGGTGATTATTCAGTTAAATGTAATAAACATCAATTTTGTTTTTGTTTCTAATTTTTGTTTATGTTTTTTTTTGGGGGGGAGACAAGTGGAGAACCCAGGCCTGGTTGACACCTGGTCCCAGCCAAAGCTTAGTGACTGGGTACTCGGACCAAGTAGTTGGTCAAATCTTACTACTTGTGCATCTCTAACCTTAAACCTTTGAAAAAAAAAGAGGTCAACATTTTATGTAAGGACAACCAAAAAAAAAACATATTTAGCATCTGGAGTTTTCGAAAAAAGGAAGAAGGAGGCCCCCCCCCTTTAAGGGTCTATTTTAAAGAAAGTTTGGACCCTTTTTTTCATGACTGTTGCTTGTTTTCAAAGTCTTCTTTGTTTCATTTTTTTCATCAAAATGAATCAATTGAATTTATTCAGAAGTCTTTGGATGATCAAAAAAATGATAATTCAAAAAATGGAAAAAAATTGCCAAAAAAGTGGGGGGGGGGGGGCTACAAAAAAGGAAGTGGGCAGATATGCTAAACATGTATTTTTTTTGTACTTGGCCTAAACGAAGGTTGTTTGAATTATTACTTTTTTTTCTTAAAGAGATATTATATTCATTTTCATATCTTTAGATGCATGATATGAAATGCTACCCAGTGGCTCAGTCACAAGTCTGAAGGCTTATATAGCTAAAAACTACATTCTGATACCCATATAGCCCATATTTTAGCTTTGTGCTTAACAACAAATAAATGATATGAAATAACATGTGTTAAAATAATTATATTCTACAGTACTAAATATAATGTTTACTTAATCAGAGCTGTATGAATTTTTGTTGTTGGCTCAGTTGATTTTTCAATCTGTAATAAAGTGTTGTTGACTTGTATGAGAAAGTAGAATAGAAATGGGTAAATGAGACTGGCCTGTTACATAGACTGATGAAGGGGATTTATTACAAAAATGTGGTATTCCGATATTATATCGATGTTGATCTGGTGGTGACATTTGTATCAAAATGTATTTTGCATCATGGTTGTTGTAGTCCAGTAGATTCAAATTGTTGGTATTGAAAAGCTAGAAAACTATTTCAGTCAGCATATAAACAGCCAAAGAACAGGAAAACTTGAAATTTTATTCTGATTTGGTGATGTTTTCTTCAGAAATTTTGTTCAGTTACAAGTAACTAGTTCAGTTAATGTTGTAAGCTAAGCATATCGGTTTCTTAGTGAAAACTTCCAATGTTATAAGATATGTACCTTTACTAATAGGAGTAAATCTGAAATTCAGTATGTTAACTGCCAAGAATATTGGTGTCATTCCTCGTCCCAAGAATCTTACGTTAAACACTCAGCTCTTGTTCTCTATTGTTGTTTTTCTTCATCATTATTAAAAGAAATAAAATAGGCTATTTTTAAAATTGAACAACTGAACAGCAGTCTTGTTGTTTCATTACTATAAAGGAATTTTACATAATAATCAATTAGATCCAGAATATTTGATAGATTATTGACTAAAGAAGGAAGACCAGTTGAAAAATTAGATATCTTGGAAGAAAAAGTATTTTAATTCTAACTAACTAAATAGAATATAGCATCTGACCTAAACAATAATCTGTCTTACAGTAATACCTAAACAATAATCTGTCTTACAGTAACTCCTAAACAATAATCTGTCTTACAGTAACTCCTAAACAATAATCTGTCTTACAGTAACTCCTAAACAATAATCTGTCTTACAGTAACTCCTAAACAATAATCTGTCTTACAGTAATTCCTAAACAATAATCTGTCTTACAGTAACTCCTAAACAATAATCTGTCTTACAGTAACTCCTAAACAATAATCTGTCTCACAGTAACTCCTAAACTGTAATCTGTCTTACAGTAACTCCTAAACAATAATCTGTCTTACAGTAATTCCTAAACAATAATCTATCTTACAGTAATTCTCACTATACGTTTATGGGTTAAAATCTGTATGATTACACTTGGTATATAGACTGCTCAAGTGTATGTAAATTGTTTTTGAAAATTGCACATATTTTTATTAGTCTTTTTTCACCGTGTTTCATGCTGTGTTCTCACTTTCTGTCTTTATTATTATTTAAAATTAATTATTTGTCTTAAGTTAGTATGTAAATATACATATTGTATTATTGAAAATAGTTATAGGAACAATGAGAAAAAAAGGCCATAAAAGGTAAATATTATGGTCACATATTGAGTTTTCACACTGTACTTGGTTGTCATAAATCAATAAGATAGTGCCACACCAGTATAAAGTACAAAGTTATACTTTGCCCAGTAGTAGTAGTGTTAGTTCAGATAGGTCTCCCAGTACTGAAATACTGCATATCAAGCATCTAAAAGTAAAAGATTTGACTGATCAAGAACATTCAATGTGTAAGATTGTAGCAAGACTGTGTTTAAGTAATAGCTGTGTGCAAGACTCTGAAGTGGTACATGAAACTAGTACTGTTAATAACAGAAGTTGGCAAAGTGAAAAACGGAAGCTCTTCAGAATTGATGTTCTTTATGAGATGGTCTAGTACAGATCTAGCTAATGACCTTGCTGTAAATACAGCTATGAATGTTACATCCAGAACGTTAAGACTTGTACACATTACCACGAAGTGACATCAGTGGAGTTTAACTGCTCAAAAACTGCTGTTAAGAAGAGGTAACCAAACCAAGAGGTTTAAATGGGCATTGGACCACAGTCAGTGGAATGAGGAAAGCTAGAAATGTGTGCTATTTACAGATGAATCCAAGTTTGAATTGTTTAATAGTGGAGAGGAGAATGGTATCATAGTCAATGTACATTATCTACAGTGAAGCATGGTGAGGAATTAGTAAAAATGTGAGGCTGCATCTCGGCTAGTGGTGCAGGTGATCTATACAGAATTGATGACACCCTGACTTCTGACAAGTACAGGCGGATTCTGATCCATTATGTCATTCCAACAGGATATAAGTGCTGAGTTAGTAGGGGCAAGAAGGCATTTGGCCAAGGAATATTTATGTTGGGCTTAGTCACTGCTCTTTGGGTAGGAATTAATCACTCAGCAAAACAATGATCCCAAGCATACAACAGATGAGGTGAAACATTTTATTGTTTGGAACAGTCAAAACTATGGCTGGGCCTGTACCTAGTCCATATATGAAAATAACTGAGGGTGTATGTCTTTATACATATATATATATTTAAAAAAAAACTGAAAAAAGTCAAAAGGCAACTAAATAACTTGGTTGAATTGTGAGGAATAATGCATGGTATTTTAAACAATATTCCACATGGTACATTTGTAAAACTATATGATCTTGAAAACAAGATGATCTGAGTGAAGCAAAGGGCTAATCACATACAAAAAGTAGTTATTTTTATGTATTTTCTGTGATAATATTATGTCCCATTAATACATTGAGCAACTAGTTACCATGCTCACTGATTATATCCATTGTTTTATGTGGTAACTTTTAACAGATTGAGTTAAACCTTCATTAGACAATATTTGGTGCGACTATAGCGTGCAGTCTACAGAGATATTTACACTATGGCATGCGCTCTACACAGATATTATCATCATCACTGTTTTAACTTGGTGCCATTTATTATAAATAACCCTTTTAAAGTACGAAATACCATTACATAAAGGTAATGGGGGCAAATATAATCGAAATGAAACAAGTTCCAATGGTCAAAACTAGCACAATTATAACCTAAATTTAAGGTACTATTTTGAAACACACAACTTATTAAATTATTATTATTTGCTGAACAAAAACGTGGATAGATATAAATCATTAAGCAAGAAATTATGTTTTGGTTAATCATTAAAATGGAGATGATGATGATAGTATCTGTGTAGACTGCACGCTAAGGTGCAAATATCTTTGTGGACTGCATGCTATAGTAATATCCAGTTTTTAGTTGTTCTAAATATAATCACACTCATTTCACGTCTGGCTGTTCTTTAAAGTTTTGTTTTTGTTTTTTATAGTTATGGAAATATCATATCAACAAAGGCTATTCTAGATAAAACAACAAATAAATGTAAAGGTAGGTATCATTACATAGAATATAAATATTGTGATATGTTTTTCAATTAACTTAAAAAGTGTGATTACATATTTTATTATTCCATCTATCTGTTTTAATAAACCAACAAATACATGTGTGTGTGTAGGTATCATTACATAGAATATAAATCTTGTGATATGTTTTTCAATTAACTTTAAAAGTGTGATTACATATTTTATTATTCCATCTATCTGTTTTAATAAACCAACAAATACATGTGTGTGTGTATATATATATTAAAGAACAAATTCAGTTTATTAATATGGGGAAAAGTATGTACCATTAAGCCTCAAAATAACAATACAAAAAAATTGTAAGGTTACTTTATTGTTGAATTGACTGAGCTGGAAGTATAGTGAATGTTGTTCTGGTTTCAGGTTATGGCTTTGTAGATTTTGAATCTCCTGTAGCTGCTGAAAATGCAGTTAAGTCACTTCAGGCTCAAGGAATACAAGCTCAGATGGCCAAGGTTAGATAATGATGTGGACTTAAGTCACGATCTTGTGAATTTTTGTCAAGTATGAAACTTTACATGTAATAACTCTGCTGAAGAAACTGTACAATAAGTACGAGTCATATTCAAGTCTTGAACTTGAGCTTAGTTCTTACATGATATATACAAAAATCTTCAAACTAAAATATTTGATCTAGTGCATGCCTTAGCAAGTAGGAGGCTCCGAGCACCAGAGTAAGTTGATCACATAATTAACTAATTGGTTGTTGATTAGTCGAGGATTTAAAGAGATTTGTTCCTCTGTCAAAATAATTTTTTTTTTTAAAGTTAGGTATTTTATTTTATTTTTAGGGAGTAAACATCACATGTTTTTTTGCAGTTTTATGAAAGAAATAATTAGTACCTAATGATTTTAGATGTTATTTCTAACTTATCCGTGTGAGGCCTCAAATATTTACTAATTGTACTTGTGCTTACAGCTGGTGTTGATCTGACTAGAACTCATAAAAGTGTCATATAGTTCATTACAAGAGAAAGTTAAATATATAAAACATAATGATTTAAATATTTGTACATAATTTAGGCTTTTTTGTATGAATATTTCACACTTTGGAGTATAATTGTTTAGAGAATAGTTAATAAAATCCACTTTGGATGTGCTTAGTTTTGATTAGCTCAGTCTAAACCTGGTTAATTTTCTTCTTCCCGTACATTCACTTTGGGTTAACAAAATTCAGTAAGGTCTTGAAAAGTCAAGACTCAATAAAGACCCAGCAAGCTATGAAAGATAACATTTGGACTTTAGTCTTTCTCCAGTATTTGAATTTTCTAATAACCCATACAGATGTTAAACTTGGAATATCTTTAATTTTTTTCTTATGAGTTTCTCTAATTGAGATTACAAGGTCTAGAAAAGACTCAACTTTTGTGAAAGAGACTATACTTGGACACTTTTTAATTTTTTTTTTCTTATGTTTTCTTAGAGTTATATCTATTCAGTTATGAGCAAAATTACCTAAAAGTGTGAGATTTAAAAGGAGTTCAAATATTTGACTACTTTTTGTTAGCAACATTTATCTCAGACAGCGAGGACAACTTCGTAATAATCATCCCTCAAATGAACTGTATCCTCCAACATCTTAATACCCGATTAAATATCAGTGGAAATACATCTTATTAAGAATTATCTCATTTATTCAGTAAGTTAACATTGTTAGATTGGAAGACTAGGGAGTCCTCTTACGTAGCTATACTGATTGTAAGGATGATTTTCAGTTTCACTTTTAAGTACATATTATTATTACTCACGCTACAATTTCCTTAATGTATCCTTAGAGATAGTAAATAAATGTTGAAGTGTTTGATGTTTTTTGGAGAACTATAGAAATATTCACCACTTCATCAGAAATTTAAAAAGAAATACAAGGCTGAAGAAAATGTTAATTTTGAGACATTATGGGATATATTTAAAATTGCAGTTTCACATGTTGTTTTTGGTACGTAGGTAAGCATCAAGTGCTGGAGAATGGTGGACATTAAAATATTCTTAAATTATTCAGAATCAGAAGTGTTTTTTGTAAAGTTGTTGGTGTATATAAAATTGGAGGTATGATTGTTATCATAAATTTAGTGTATGGTTCTTGCAAAATTGCTGAAAACTGATTTTCATAAAATGGGTCACTTATCCTGTATATGTTAGTATCAAGGGTCTGTAAAGAATATTTTCTTTGTAAAAAGATTTAATAATGCATTTTTTTCTTTATTGATTATTTTCACACATATTTGTAAACAGCTGATGTAATTCAAGGGTCAGTAAATATTACTTCCTACTGCTCGGTGCTCAGAACAAGATCTGTAATGGTTCTTCGATTACTGACATTCCTAAAGCTAGTCATGAAGAGAAAACTTCACATTTCTTGCTAGTAAGACCTACCATGTTCTCGTTGTCTTTATGTAGTACCCAATTTTTGATAATATAAGAATATATGGAATGAATATCCTTTTTTGTTGTTGTTAAATGAAAATTTTAATTGTAGCAACAAGAGCAAGACCCCACCAACTTGTACATAGCCAACCTCCCTATTAATATGATGGAGATGGACCTAGAGAAGCTACTTTCACCTTACGGATCTGTAATCTCTACCAGAATTCTTCGTGATAGCAGCATGTTCTCAAGAGGTGTTGGGTTTGCCCGGTATGTTTTTTTGTATAACACTTTGAAAATTTTCTAATGTTTTTATAGTTGAAAATTTTTGTTGTCTTGACAGTATTCTTCAGAAGGCATGAAGTTAGAGTACATCTTAGGTACACCTGAAAGATGTCTTTCTGTAGTTATTGATAGATGTCTTTCTGTAGTTATTGATAGATGTCTTTCTGTAGTTATTGATAGATGTCTTTCTGTAATAATTGATAGATGTCTTTCTGTAGTTATTGATAGATGATGTCTTTATGTAGTTATTGATAGATGATGTCTTTATGTAGTTATTGATAGATGTCTTTATGTAGTTATTGATAGATGTCTTTCTGTAGTTATTGATAGATGATGTCTTTATGTAGTTATTGATAGATGTCTTTATGTAGTTATTAATAGATGTCTTTCTATAGTTATTGATAGATGATGTCTTTATGTAGTTATTGATAGATGATGTCTTTATGTAGTTATTGATAGATGTCTTTATGTAGTTATTAATAGATGTCTTTCTATAGTTATTGATAGATGATGTCTTTATGTAGTTATTGATAGATGATGTCTTTATGTAGTTATTGATAGATGATGTCTTTATGTAGTTACTGATAGATGGTCTTTATGTAGTTACTGATAGATGTCTTTACTGTAGTTATTGATAGATGTCTTTCTGTAGTTACTGATAGATGTTTTTCTGTAGTTATTGATAGATGTCTTTCTGTAGTTATTGATAGATGTCTTTCTATAGTTATTGATAGATGTTTTTCTGTAGTTATTGATAGATGTCTTTCTATAGTTATTGATAGATGTTTTTCTGTAGTTATT
>NW_013669640.1:65933-69413 GCF_000517525.1 Limulus polyphemus
GTCTTTCTGTAGTTATTGATAGATGTCTTTCTGTAGTTATTGATAGATGATGTCTTTATGTAGTTATTGATAGATGATGTCTTTATGTAGTTATTGATAGATGATGTCTTTATGTAGTTATTGATAGATAATGTCTTTATGTAGTTACTGATAGATGTCTTTATGTAGTTATTGATAGATGTCTTTCTGTAGTTACTGATAGATGTTTTTCTGTAGTTATTGATAGATGTCTTTCTGTAGTTATTGATAGATGTCTTTCTATAGTTATTGATAGATGTCTTTATGTAGTTATTGATAGATGTCTTTCTATAGTTATTCTATAGTTAGTAAGAGCTGCTTTGTGCTGGTCATTTCTGTGATAACTGCTTCATTTTTATTTTCTTGCCTGAAAAGGGGGTTTCAGACTTTAAATCTTCAAAATATTTTACCTTTGAATTTTTTTTATCCTCATTACCTTTTTTCCCTGTGTTGGATTTTAAACCACAAAATATTTGATGAAAAAAAAAACAGGGTTCACTTATAACTGAAAGACTCCACACAGGAGAGAAGAAGTCCACTTATAATTTACAGACTCAGTACTGAAGAAAAGCAGTACAATTATAACTCATAGAATGAATACAGGAGAGAAGTCCACTTATAACTTACAGGTTTGATACAGGAGAGAATAAGTACAATTGTAACTCATAAAATTAATACAGGAGAGAAGTCCACTTATAACTTACAGGTTTGATACAGGAGAGAAGAAGTACAATTATAACTTTTAAAATTAATACAGAAGAGAAGTCCACTTATAACTTACAGGTTTGATACAGGAGAGAATAAGTACAATTGTAACTCATAGAATTAATACAGGAGAGAAGTCCACTTATAACTTACACGTTTCATACAGGAGTGAAGTCCACTTATAACTTACAGGTTTCATACAGGAGTGAAGTCCACTTATAACTCAGAAACGTTTCACTGGATAGAAGAAAGTTTCAACTTTGATAGTTCATAGGATGCAGAACATATTGTAGTCCAACACAAAAAGTTTGAAATTTACCACTACAAATAAAAAATTTCTTATACCTGGCATTGAAGCAAAGCTTATATCTGAGAAAGTGGCTCTCAAGAAGTTTTTTTTTTCTGTTCTGTAGTTTAAGGTCAGATATGAAGTTATATAGTCACTACCTTTATAGCTTATATCTGAGAAAGTGGCTCTCAAGAAGTTTTTTTTTTCTGTTCTGTAGTTTAAGGTCAGATATGAAGTTATATAGTCACTACCTTTATAGCTTATATCTGAGAAAGTGGCTCTCAAGAAGTTTTTTTTTCTGTTCTGTAGTTTAAGGTCAGATATGAAGTTATATAGTCACTACCTTTATAGCTTATATCTGATGCTTTTTTCATAAACTATCAATATTTAATAAGATGCAAGTACAATAATTTGGAGAATTTATTTGACGTACGAGTATTTCTCAGTGGCCATAGTTATATATTACAAATATACATGTACATCAAAGTAAAAGTCAAATAATCTAAGTAAAGTGTCTTAACATTCTCTTAGACTTTGAAGAAGTCTTATGATACACTTGAGTGAGTGTATCTTTATTGTTGTTTATCAAATATACTAATGATATGTGTGGTAACTATATTCATGGTAATTGTAATGCGGTGTTCACCTTCGAATTGTGTTGAACATATAATGCTGCTTTTAAAGGAGTAGCATATTTATTAAATTTCTTGTGATTTTTTGTTGTTGTAATAAGTTGACTGCAGAGAATCAATGAATGATTCAAATAACAAAATGAAAGCTGAACTTTCTTGTGTAAAACAATATAAAGTTTCATATGCTGCAAACAAATACAGTATTAGTACTTTCTATTTTACTTTCTTTCTCTGTTTTCCATCATTCAGATTGGAGTCCAAGGAAAAATGTGAGCTTGTCATTCAGAACTTCAATGGGCAACATATACCAGGTGAGTAGTTCTTGCTTCAAATGTTAACCAGGACTGTCAAAAATACCAATCTCATCAGTCAGTACTAGCATTGAAAGTATACCAGCTTGGTCAGTCAGCATCAGTTATGAAAGTATACCAGCTTGGTCAGTCGGTATCAGTAATGAAAGTATACCAGCTTTGTCTGTCAGTATCAGTAATGAAAGTATACCAGCTTGGTCAGTCGGTATCAGTAATGAAAGTATACCAGTTTGGTCAGTCAGTATCAGTTATGAAAGTATACCAGCTCGGTCAGTCAATATCAGTAATGAAAGTATACCAGTTTGGTCAGTCAGTATCAATAATGAGAGTATACCAGTTTGGTCAGTCAATATCAGTAATGACAGTATACCAGTTTGGTCATTCAGTATTAGTAATATATATATACAGTTAAAAGAAGTACAACACTAAAGTAATTACACAATAAATAATTTAATAAAGCAGGAACCAGCCTTAAAATTACTCTTATCTGTTTTGGTGTTCATACTCCACCATCTTCAGTTTTAAATTATATTTTTAAAGTATATCAGTTTGATCAGTTAGTACAAAATATTTTTATCAGGTCCTTTTTTTTTTTGTCAAACAACAAACAAAAAATCTCAAAATACAACAAAAGTGTAAAAATGGTTTTGAAGATTAACCAGCTTACAGCAACCTGTCATACAGTATTCCTAAAGTTAGCTTTGCATGTTAGTTAATAAAAGTTAGGTCCACTGCTTAGTGTTGTTCAGTCTCTAGACTTGCTGTTATGTACTTAAGAACAAAACAATCTTTACTTAATATTGTGTTAATGAATAATTTATTCATACTTTATAACTTGTAAAACTATGTGGAAGCTCTCTGAAGCTTGTGACGATGGTCTAAGCTTAAATATAATCGTGCACAATATCTTTTGTATTTAATGTATTGTGTGATTTTCAGATGCTTTGTTTACAATTACTTACTTAAAAGAACCAATCATTACTTAACCTTTTGTTCATGAATAACCACAGTTTCTCTTTATCTTTTAAGGAAGTGTTGAAGCACTCTGAATCCTGTGTTTATAATCAAGATTTGAATGTATTAATACATGATAGTTTATTGTAATTTTGAGTGTGATTTTTCAGATGTTTTGTTTCACAAATTCAACTGCCTTTTTTAAGTATAATAAATACATAAACATTTGTGTGCTTCTTGATTCTTTTAAGAAATTGATTTAGGGAAATAGCACCTAATTTGTGATAAGATACAATGACACTCATGTTTGTTTTATACAAATTGTTTTAAATTCAAAAAGACCTCATTTGTAAACAACAAAAGATTAAATCTTTTATACTTTAGTATCATGAAAAAAGTAGTTTAAATAACATATTATTATCTGGAAATAAATTAGTGTAGTATTTTTCATGTGGTCTCATTATTATTTAATCTGATTCAATAGGTTCCAAGGAACCTCTCTTGGTGAAGTTTGCAGATGGAGGAAACAAGAAAAGAAATCAATACAAAAGCCAAGAAAATAGGATATGGA
>NW_013669640.1:70202-75085 GCF_000517525.1 Limulus polyphemus
AGGATATATATACCCTCCGACACATTTCTAACTGTAGGATCATAAATAAGTGCTTATACAACTGTTTCCTGGAGACTTGAATACAGGATATATATACCCTCCGACACATTTCTAACTGTAGGATCATAAATAAGAGCTTATACAACTGTTTCCTAGAGACTTGAGAACAGGATATCTGTACCCTCCGACACATTTCTAACTGTAGGATCATAAATAAGAGCTTATACAACTGTTTCCTAGAGACTTGAGTACAGGATATCTGTACCCTCTGACACATTTCTAACTGTAGGATCATAAATAAGTATTTATACAACTGTTTCCTAGAGACTTGAGAACAGGATATCTGTACCCTCCGACACATTTCTAACTGTAGGATCATAAATAAGTACCAATACAACTGTTTCCTAGAGACCTGAGAACAGGATATCTGTACCCTCTGACACATTTCTAACTGTGAGATCATACACAAGTACTTGTACAACTGTTTCCTAGAGACTTGAGAACAGGATATCTGTACCCTCTGACAAATTTCTAACTGTAGGATCATAAATAAGTATTTATACAACTGTTTCCTAGAGGGTACAGATATCCTGTTCTCAAGTGGTGTATGTGTCTGGTTTCGGCCATTTCTGTACATAGTTCTTATTTGTTTCTATTAAAAGTTATATTAATACAAGTTAGCTAGGTTGTAGGAAATCTAGTTCATTACCACTAACACAAGCTTGAACTATTTATAAATATATTTATTTTAATGTCCATTTTTTTAATACTTTTTCGTCATTCCCAGTCATCAGGTAAAAGTTTACATATAACTTGTATTGCCAGTTAAACCCACCAATTTTGAAGTACAGTGTTATTTCTAAGCTAAAATTGGGTAGTAATCTTAGATCATTATATGTTTAAGTATAGTTTGATCTTTCTAAAAGAATGAACTAAGTTTCTGTTGTATCAGTGAGAACTCTGACAAAATATATACTGTGTGGTAAGAGTGTATCAGTAAAACTTCCTACAGTTATTCACAGTCAGCTTTCTTTCTCCAAATGGGTAAATTCTTAATTGTGAGTTTGTTGCATTGTAATACCAGTGGATGTTACTTGTGGAAACTTTCAGTAATGTGATCTGATCTTTACTTGTAGGGAATTCCACTAACTTATGATCAACCTGGAATACCACAAAATGGGTAATTATTCTAATGGTTTTTTTCTTTCTAAGTGTAAATTGAGGTGTTATGTCGCATTTAAATAGTTATGCTCTCTTACAAATCATTTTTGTGTTTTTGAAAATTATCATATTTTAAATAATGTATATAAATAAACTGTTTTTTTTAATGTTCTGTAATCCGTTTTGTATACTAAAACATTTTGTACAGTTTGCCATTTTTAATTTTCAAAACATAATTGAAAGGAAACAATTTATTTTCTGTATTAACTATAATCTCCGTTAAATGTAATATATTTGTTAAGGTAATTCAGGCACAGAATACGAGAAATTTTCAAGAACTACTAATGATTGGAAGACTTGTGCAAACATGAAATAATGTGTAAATTAGCATATTTCCATTTCAGTTGAATTAAACTCGTAAACAAAGGTTTCCTGAAAATGTTTTAGGTTCATTGATTTGTTTTTGTTTCTTAACCAAATTCTTTTAAAATAATATTTATAATGCAGGTGTGGCATTTTTTCTGAAAAGGTATTCTCTTAAAATATTTTGTAGTAACCTAGGTAACACGAAAAATAATTCAATCTATAAAAAGAGCTATTGATTCAGCTATTTTGGAATAATTTTAGTTTCCTTGTAAGTGGTAAAATAATTTAAAACTTTAATTAATGATTATGAATACATTGTTAGATACATCATATAAGAAAGTATGTATTTCTAAAAAACTATGTTAAAAAAAAGTATAACGGTTGATGTTAAACTGTTTATTAATACTCACAAAATGTTATATTCTTGATGTAAGAATAACACGTAGGTTCGAGAAGTCTTAATATAAAACTATAGCAACTCTACAACCCAAGCACTTTCTTCTTCAGGGGTCAACTGGGAATGGTGGTGTAACTGAATGAGTGATGTGTATATATATAAAGGGGGTTGAGTGATGTCAAAATGTTATATGATAAAGTATAGAAGTTTATAACTAAAAAGAAGGAAAAAAAATTATATGATAATATTTCAAAAACTTTTTATGCTTTCGATTACTATTGTATGTTTAACTTAGAAAGGTTTTTCTGTTGGTATTTACTTAATAAAAAAATTAAAGTAATTGATTAAAAGTAGAAAAAAAAAAGTACTTATTAATAATTTTTCTGTGATATCAGACAATGTTGAGAATAATATATTCTATATGTATGCTACAAATATATTGTTGGATAGGCCAAGTCTGTTTTATATTGTAATGCTCGTCTTGTAATTGTTAAAGCTGTATTTTAATCTTTAGTTCAGCAATTGGTCACATCTTCTCAGCACCTTCTTTCGATACCCGTGATGGGCAGTGCACAGATAGCCTATTGTGTAGCTTTGTGCTTAATTACAAACAAATAAAAAGAATTTACAGTACTTGTCATATTGTTCTGTCTTTCCCTCACAGAATAGCAGCTCAGTTAATGACCCCCTTGGGTAATTATCCACGAACCTACTCAACGCATATGTCAAATTACCCGTTACAAGCTGGAACAACATGGATGCATCAACCACAGTACGTAGTTCAGTCTCCTGTGGGCTATTCACAGGTTAGTGTTCAATGACAAAATATATAAAGGTGGATAGTTTGAACTTGAATTATTTAGACTGATTTCCGTATATTGATTATTAACATGTAAATTTGTCAGTCTTCTTAATTACATTTAGTAATGTATATAGCAACAGAACTTTTTTTTCTCATTTTTATGGGTTTTTTTTTCTCAGTTTCTTTGGTACTTTTTTCTTCTGTTTTGTAAATCAAAAAACAAAGAAAAACTTTTATAGTTATTTTTGAGTATTTTAAACTATTTTAGGAGCTATCCATATTCAAACTTGACTTTACAAATTAGTAGAAATAGGTACTCGAAAGACAGTGTGGAAAGAACACATTTCTGACCCTACATTGTAAAAAAAATTGAAAAAAAAGGCCTTTATTTCCTCGAATGAGTAAATCTAGACATATAGTATATATATAAACATTATGAACCAAGCCTGTTTCGTTTTGTAGGTATTTTTTAATTAATTTTTTTTACCTTAAATATCTTTTATCACAATGTAATTTGCAAAGGAAAGGAAACATAGAGGAAACCAGTAGATCAACGAACCAGGGCTCAGCTATGAAACTACTACGATATTTTTTATTATTTTGTAGGTGATCCAGCCATCGTTAGACCCTAACACCTTACACTATGGTGCTATAATGCCTCACCTTACAGCACAGATGTCACATTTACAGCTGTCACCACCAACCTCGGTAAGATATGTGAAATTTTTCGCTTGTTTTCTGTGTATTTACTTCATAATAACTTGGCCCCTTAAGTTGAAGTGTTATAAAGTATAAGCCTTTAAACATAGTATTACTAACTGGCTGCTCGGCATGGCCAGGTGGTTAGGGCGCTCGACTCACAATCTGCGGGTCGCGGGTTCAAATCCACGTTCCACCAAACATGCTCACCCTTTCAGCTGTGGGGGCATTATAATGTGACGGTCAATCCCACTATTCATTGGTAAAAGAGTAGCCCAAGAGTTGGCGGTGGGTGGTGATGACTAGTTGCCTTCACTCTAGTTTTACACTTCTAAATTAGGTACAGCTAGCGCAGATAGCCCTCGTGTAGCTTTGCGCGAAATTCACAATATGTCTGTCGACTAACTGGCTATTTAATAATACTATTTTTCTACCAAATTGCATGTGTTTTACAGAGTCCATAATGACATATGAATCATGCTCAAAAATGTAGACAAAAATAACCGTGAATATTGCAATTAATCCCACTAATGACTGCTGTGTATTTTACATAGAAAATGAGTGATTTTTACCTAATTTCTTCGTCAGTTCTTAACACCGAACGTTTTAGCAACAAAACATTAAAATGACTCAATCTTATAACTCAATATGTTATCTCTACCAGTTGTGAAAGATGTAGAAACAAGTTGGTAATTAACCGATATGGTTAGACATCTTAGCTTAGTGAGTAAGACTGTTGAATTTTTATAAAAACTCTTCCTTGTTGACACAATGCAGCTCCAGAACACAACTTTTATAATGACTATTATTCCACTATTTTTTAACCACCCAGCTATTCTTCTTATTATTATTATAGTAATACATTTCATTTTGAATCTTAAAGTGAATAACCTCACCAAACAGTCTCATAGCAACTTGATCAAAAACGTTTATAAAATATATATATATCAGGAAATAGGGATTTAATTAAATTATACGTATGAAATACACATGAAACAACTGGCTGGACATTACCATAAAAAAATATGATAAACAGTGGGCAAGTAGTGTTTAGAAACGCTGTTAAAAAATACAAACATACAGTAGTCTTAGCATATGTCATTGGGAAACAAATGTTCAAGAACTTGTTTTACTGTTATATTGACGAAGGTGAGTATATGTGCAGTTTCTGTTAAGAGTACTGATAACTTGTACCCATATTTGTACAAGGAAACATTTGTTCAATTATACGCTTATTGTTCTACAACTAGAACTGTGATGTGTTTGAGGGTACAGATATCCTGTTCTCAAGTCTCTAGGAAACAGTTGTATAAGTACTTATTTATGATCCTACAGTTAGAAATGTGTCGGAGGGTACAGATATCCTGTTCTCAAGTCTCTAGGAAACAGTTGTATTGGTACTTATTTATGATCCTACAGTTAGAAATGTGTCGGTTTTATTTATACACACTGCATCAA
>NW_013669640.1:75769-77278 GCF_000517525.1 Limulus polyphemus
ACAAGTACTTATTTATGATCCTACAGTTAGAAATGTGTCAGAGGGTACAGATATCCTGTTCTCAGGTCTCTAGGAAACAGTTGTATTGGTACTTATTTATGATCCTACAGTTAGAAATGTGTCGGAGGGTACAGATATCCTGTTCTCAAGTCTCTAGGAAACAGTTGTATAAGTTATTTATGATCCTACAGTTAGAAATGTGTCGAAGGGTACAGATATCCTGTTCTCAAGTCTCTAGGAAACAGTTGTATTGGTACTTATTTATGATCCTACAGTTAGAAATGTGTCAGAGGGTACAGATATCCTGTTCTCAAGTCTCCAGGAAACAGTTCTATAAATACTTGTTTATGATCTTACACAAATTATATGTATACAATTCTACCATTACCAATATTCAAGCATGAAGATGATTTGTACTCCAATATGATGTGCTACATCTATATGTCCGTGATCCTGTAACTGGGGAATGTGTTGAAATGACGTAGATATTCACTATACAAAGTAAATAGTCATAAAAATGTGTTTATTATCAGACAGAACAGGAGAATAATTGTTTCTGTATAAAGAAGACAGAATAACTCGACACATGCAGGCTGTGTTTTCTGACCTTTTAAGTATAATTTTGTGTCACATTTCCCCTCTTCCAGTATATTCCAGGCCACTATGCTGCAGGACCTGGGTCTTCTGCTTCTTTATATCCTCAGCCCACACAGCTTGTTCAACCACTTCATATAACAGAGGTGAGTTTCTCTCCCGTTATCCTATTACAGTTAGGGGGTAATCTTACGTTGACTTAGGTCAGAATCGATTGACTTAGTAACCCGTGTGTTTCTGTGTGTAGAATTTAACATCAAAGTGTTTTGTGCAGTGTAAAATTTGGTATTGTTCGTTAAAGATGAATTTTAACTTAGTTACTTGAAGTTGTACAAAAATACGAACCTTCCATAGTTATTTTATACTCTGGTGAATTAAGAAGGCTGGAGGTAATAAATGTTTTACTTAATTATTTAGGCTAAAAGTGGTTAAAATATTGTTTATTGTTGGAGATGTATCCGATTATTACCATAAGAAGTTGTTACATTTTTCCCGAGCTTGTTAGCCGTGTAACATATTTTTCAAGATTTTCTCCGTTACTTAAGAAGTTTATGTAATTCTCGGCCTGCGTATGAGTAAGTGATATTTTTAATCTCCTTTAAAATGGCGTTTATGATATTATCAAGTAAGTGGCTGTTTTCGGCCTTTTATTAGTAAAAGAAATATTTCGGGAAAATAAATCATTGCTATGACAACTATAAATCTGTGGGATACAGTAAGATAAGAGTTGCTAAGGAATTCCATTTAAGTTTGTTTAATCAGCTTCTACCTAAGGCAGCTGTATGGTGTACTTGTGCTGAGGTTGATGTTTGGGATACCTAGTCAAATAAATTATTGTTGCGTCAGCGAGTCACATGACCACGTGACGCAACGTTTCTAGAATTATCATGTACTTTGGCAAATGCTCTAGTATTT
>NW_013669640.1:77643-96907 GCF_000517525.1 Limulus polyphemus
GGTTAGGCTGGTATATATATAAGAGGGGAAAACGTGATGCGGCGGGTAGGCAATAATGAGTAGATAGTGAGTAATTGAACTGCAGTCAGAAGTATTATTGACGTTCGTTTGTTTAGCGCGATTGTTGAAGTTGTGTATATCGGTAAAGTTATATTAGGAAAGAATAAACCAGTTTTATTAAGTAAAGACTTGTGTTGTTAAAATTTCGTCGGAACGAAGTTACGGAAAAATCAATTAACAAACGGAGACGTAACATTATGTTTATAGAGAAATCTTTAAAACCAGTTATTTCTAAATTATAAAGGGAAATTTTCATAGAGAAAAATTATAATAAAACTAATATTACAAAAAATATATTTATATATTTTCTTAATGTTTCACAAGTTGGATTGTATTGTCAAATATTTAAATGCATTGTGTGAAGTTGTTAAAAGTTCATACATACAGCTATTTCTATCAGAGTTAACATGAAGTAGGGTATCACCTGTGTGTGGAGAATATTTTTTACAGGTATTTTTATAAAAGAGTTTTCACTGACTGGTACTGATTAATTTTTATTCTAGGACCCAAGTCTGACTGGCAGCTTGTCTGAAGACCAACATAACACACTTCCAACTTACAGTCCTAATTAAGCTACTTAAATATTGGTGAGTAACTATGTTTTTTATAAAGAATGCTTAATTCTGGGAAGCTGGAAGATCCCTTGAAATGAACACTTAAACAAACTGTATTCTTTCTTTTGCCCTCAGTGGTAAGTGTATAACATTAAAATCCAGGTTTCAGTACCTGTGTTGGGCACAGTAAACAGCTGTATAGGTTTGTGATTATTTAACTAAGGAAATGCATTATGCTAATATTATAATAGTTAGGTAAACAATGATTTATAAGCATAAGGAAAAGTATTACTGATGGTGGAACATACTACATTACATGTTTCCACAGAAGATTGGTCCATCGAAACATTTAATGTACTATGTTCCACCATTAATAAAACTTTTCTTTATGCTTATAAATCATTGTTTGCCTACCTATTAATAGTTTTGTGCTTAACGACAAACAAACAGACTATTTTTTTAATTGAATATGTTTTATATGGTTTGGGAGTTATATTGTGGTTCTGCAAAAAAAAAAAAGTATTTTCCTTTAGCTGCTCCGTATGTTAAGGAGTTTTAGTACATTGAAAGGAAAATATAAGGAATGATAAATTTACACTGACCCGTACCAGTTTCTGTTCTAATTTTACTGTAAGATACAAAAAATGCATAAAAATATTTGAATGAAATCTCTAGTTTCACTTCACTGTTATTTGTTACATTATGTTTAGTGAAACTTTTTTTTTTTCTTCAGATTTAATCTGAATCAAGATGCCTGTTTGGATGACAACCAGCATTGGCAAAGATGCCAAGAAGGTATCCTAACTCTTGTGTTTGGCAACTGTTGCTATCCTTTTTCTCCTTTTATTTAAAAAAAAAATATTTTACAGAAGAAAATTTTGTCAAAGAGGAATCTTAAATTTTATTTTAAGTGCTGTTTTTGAAATGCTGAGAAAGCTTGTAACAGATTTTCACTCGTCATAAAATGTTGTTTTGTTATTTTTAACTTAATGATTGAGAGAGCAAATGTGAATAGACTTACAGTTGCTGTCGATAGCTCCATCTATGTGATGATTGAGTCAAAGTTCAGGTCAATTTTATTTTTGAATTTTAGATAAGATTGTTTTTTTAACTTGTCAATCACTTTTTTCTCGTAACTTAAAAAAATTTTTTCGTAGTATAGATAATTTTACAGGAGACTTAAAGATTCTATAAATTGATTTTTCTTGTTTGTTTATTTTTATTTTTGTTAAAATGATGTAAATTTGTCACAGTTGACAGCTTCAGACTTTAAGATCGTGAGTACAGGGAGGTTAGTCATTGTGGTCATTTTTACTGTATTATTATTTCATGTTGATTTTGTTGTTTTGTTTCAAGTGTTGTAAAGATTTTGAGCTCTTAGTTTTCAAAGTGCATGTCTTAAAGGGGAAAAAAATTCATTGTTATGTCTTTTGTTATTTGAAGCAATATGTGAAGACTAATGGTCCTGGTAAACATCCTAGGTTTAAATCCTTTACATATGCCTTTCTTTTCTTTCTATAATATTGGGAAATAAATTAATTGTTATGATTACTAGGTACTATAATTCCATAGGGCTAACTGGGAAATGTGTTTTCCTTGTGTAAGGCATTGGTTGGTGTTCAGAATATATCATTGGACTAGGATTTGTTTACAATGAATGTTAACACATAACATTGTCACTGGAAGTAAACACACACAAAAAAAAGTTGTTTCTTTAGAGATATAATGAGAAAACTAAAAAAAAGAGGGTTTTTTAATTTCCCATACTTTTTTGTTAAAGATAGGCTGAAAATTGCACTGGTAAAGGTCAGTTTTAAGCTGTATGTGAAAGTGGGTCTACTGCCACACTTAGTGTTGATTAAATACATGACTTGCCTTTAAACTCAACTGCTTGATATGTTGTGCCTTTATGTAAAAATGATGAGACAGAAATATTATTGAAACATCATTTTTAAGCAGGAATTTTTGAGGATATAATGGATGTCACTGCAAGTTTTTAGTAAGTTGTTGGCAAAATTTTAAAGCCATACATTGGGTTTGGATATGTATCAGTTTCAAGTTGTTATATAGCAATCAGCTGTTCCTTGCAAACCAAATTACAGTTGTATTTCTGTGTAAAGAGTTTCAGGACTATTATGTTAGAGACATTGTATAAATATGATTAATACCTTGAAAAACAAATTTTGTTTAATGTCACAAGAGTTGTACAGCAAAGAGTGATGGGATTGGGAATACCAATGAAACAGGATAGTTTTTTTTTTCAATAGGATTGGGAATACCAATGAAACAGGATAGTTTTTTTTTTTCAATAGGATTGGGAATACTTTTCAAACAAAAGTTTGTTTTTCAGTAGAAGAGGGAATGAAACAGTGGGGGTGAGAATTGGAATACTTGTCAAACAAAACTTTGTTTTTCAGTAGAAGAGGGAATGAAACAGTGGGGGTGAGAATTGGAATACTCATCAAACAAAAGTTTGTTTTTCAGTAGAAGAGAGAATGAAACAGTGGGGGTGAGATTGGGAATACTTGTCAAACAAAAGTTTGTTTTTCAGTGAAGAGGGAATGAAACAGTGGGGGTGAGATTGGGAATACTTGTCAAACACAAGTTTTATTTTTTATAGAAGGTGGACACTAAATAAAGTTGAGATTGGGAATACCAGTGAAATAGAAAATTTGTTTTCTCAATAGAAGGTAAACAGCAAATAGTGATAGTGGAATTGAGTATACTCATGAAACAGAAATGGATTTGTTTTAAAATAGACATTATACGGTAAAGACTGGTGAAATTTAAAAAGTCCATGAAACAGAAATGGATTTGTTTTAAAATAGACATTATACGGTAAAGACTGGTGAAATTTAAAAAGTCCATGAAACAGAAATGGATTTGTTTTAAAATAGACATTATACGGTAAAGACTGGTGAAATTTAAAAAGTCCATGAAACAGAAATGGATTTGTTTTAAAATAGACATTATATGGTAAAAACTGGTGAAATTTAAAAAGTCCATGAAACAGAAATGGATTTGTTTTCAAATAGACGTTATACAGTAAAGACTGATGAGAGTAAAAAGTCCATGAAACAGAAGTGAGCTTATAAAAACAAAAAGATTAAATTAAACTTGACTAGTTTTCTACTAAATAAGAAATATTCAGTCATTTCGACTACCTTTCAGTGACTGACTGGTTAGACTGTGAAAGTGTTACATTTCACTTATTGCAGTAGCTTGTCATTCTTGTTTCCTAAGATGCTGTTAACGAGGTCGAATGTGGAATACTTTCTACATAATTGTTTAAAGAAACATTACATCTATCACAGGCACTCCGAACCAGACAACTTCACTAATCACCACTGTCGTGTCATGCTAACTTAAGCATTTTGTTAGTGACAATTAGACAGAATTTAGCAATGTACACAACTTATCTGCATTGTATTTTTCCGTATACAAATACTGTTACAGTCATGCATTGATTTTGGTGCCCAAAGGATTGTAAAGTCATACAGATTATGTAAATATACATTAATTGTTAATGATGATACCACCTTTCCTTCTTGTTCTTCACATGTAATGTGATGGTTATCTGAACGTGTTTCACAGTATTTATAAAAGATGTAAACTGAAAACCAGAGATTGCTTGAATATGGTTGTAATACAAAAACAGAGTACATGACAAACTGTTTAGAGCTTTTATGTGGTTATTTACCAAACCATTTATTTAAAACAACTTGAAATGCTATTGTCATTTTAAGTTCTGACGAATGAAAATTACAACCATTTTCAACTTAAAACATTTATTTGAAATGTTAGAGATTAAACATATCTATTTTTATAATAATTATACATCATATAATAATAAACTTAAAATTCTCTCTATTTTCATAGTATTGTTGGGAATTTTTTTTATATATATATAAAAGTACTAAATGTCATGAATAGGAAGTTTTATTATTTTAAATTTTGGAAGATAATTTTTTTGGGGGAGGAGTCATAGTTCTGAGTTATGATCGTATAGAAATTGAAAAGGTTAAATTATGTACAAGTTTTATATAATGTATTAACACTAAACCTCATCCATCTGAGAACAACTCTAGTGTGGTTAGTAGGTGCTTTTAAACCAAGATGTAAAATTTTCTCTTAAGAAAGCCACCTGTAAAAAAAAGGGGATTCTTTTCTATCGTAGAATTATAAAAACGGATAGTAATTTTACAAAGTATTCTTCATGACTCTGTAAGTTATAGGAGTATTCTTCATGACTCTGTAAGTTATAGGGACTCTTTGTTAAAACAAAACCTTTCTCTTGTTTTTCATCCATTTTTTTAATTCATTGAGTAATGATAGGTCATTTGATTTTTTTAGTTCATTGAGTACTGATAGGTCATTTGATTTTTTTAGTTCATTGAGTACTGATAGGTCATTTGATTTTTTTAGTTCATTGAGTACTGATAGGTATTGATTTGATTTTTTTAGTTCATTGAGTACTGATAGATCATTTGATTTTTTAGTTCATTGAGTACTGATAGGTCGTATGATTTTTTTTAGTTCATTGAGTACTGATAGGTCGTAGGAAGCCTGTATATGGTACGTTTTATGTGAAGGAACTTATAAAGAAATTCCATGAGCGAAAATATCGTATCTCCTAATGAAATCATTGTTACAAGTAAGATAACACAGGATGGGATTATTAATCCAAAAGATGGGTATGAGAAAGAAAGATGACATATCTTTCAATTACTATCTAGTCTGCTTTAAATTGTGGACAGATATTTTGCTATATAATGGGAATCTTAAAACAGAGGGAGACATCCAAGCAGCCAGAAGGAGATAGTTAAGCTTAAAATTTTTAACAGTACAGAGATAAGTAAGAAGCCTTTTCGAAAAAAATTTTGTTATTATTAGAATCGGCAAAGAACTCCTAGTTTACTCAACACACAAATTCAGTGTGAAAGGTCAAAGTTGGGCAAAATATCCTTGCTTTAGTATTTTCCAGCATCTACATGTGTCATTACTTTGTAAAATGTCTTATTAAAAAAACACTTATCAGACTAGTAAATACGTGCTCGTAAATTTTCTTGTTCCCGCCACTGAGAATGCTCAGAAACAAGTTTTCAGATCTTCTGACAGTTAATATGCTATCTAATTAACTGTCTTTGCCCACAAGTAGTTCTTAGTAACTGAAAATCCTGATGCATTTTGTGTTCCTTTATTAAATTTTGTTCTTGAATTCTCCTATTTGTCACCTTTCGATTTCCACGATAGGTAATGTACGTGTATGTTTGTTTTATCCATGCCTGAAGTGTGAAACCCAACCAGTGGTTTTAATTATCTTGTACGTTCGATTTTATTGAGTGAGTTATAAGGAATGTTGAACTTTTACTCTTGATGTATTTAACAAAGTTTTCATTGAAAAATATGAAGATCATATACTACAGAACATTATAAGCTAAATTCCAGTGTAGTGTTGTCCTTCAAGTTATGGAAGTGAGACAGTCAATATTAGAAACAGCGTGTTATTTATTAGAATTGGATAATAATTAACTACTTGTATTAAACTGTTTAAACAAGGAAAGATAGATTTGATTTTATACAGTTTATCATAAAAAAAATTTAGTTTGTAACAGATTTATACAAAAATGTTATGTATAATATTTTGTAAATTTTAAGACTTGTGTTTCTGTATAAGATCTTTTAACTGTATTTTATATGACTACAAATTAATTGAAGTTTATGTCTTAAGACACAGATCATTCCTTTTGATTTTTTTCTGTTACTCTGAGATGACCATTGTATGATTGGCTGAGCTTGAAACTTGGCTTTGTGAACAAGCTTGCTTTAATGAAAGATATTTTGTTAATATTTCAAAACTTTGGTGTGACCCAAGTCTGTAAGTTTACACTTTGTGTTTCACATCTTTTACAGCCTCTTGTCTTGCACTGAACAAAATTTCTTTGATATTTTTGTTATATGTCAATGGTGTAACAAATTGGTATACTAAACATTTCCATCAGCTGGTTCTAGTCATCAAAAATGAGGATTTTTAGATTCAGAAAGTCTCACAAAACTGTATGTTAAAAGCTGCTACATGTGTAAGATTTGAACTAGCCAGCTAAATCTGTATCTTTTAACATTCCTGATGGTTTAGATTTTCCAATTTCATGTTCATG
This sequence comes from Limulus polyphemus, assembly GCF_000517525.1. NCBI lineage: Eukaryota > Metazoa > Arthropoda > Merostomata > Xiphosura > Limulidae > Limulus > Limulus polyphemus. The sequence goes on from NW_013669640.1 coordinate 84,416, forward strand.
AGAAAAACAACAAAACCCTGATTGATTAAACATTTAAAAAGTTCAGTTTCAAAATATGAGACTTCTGAGTTGTACAAATGTTGTACTCTCCTCAGTGAGTTTTTTTTTTTTTTTATGTAACTCAACTTTGATGCTCAAGTCTCTTATTCCTGTGTTTATGTAAAGAATTTCAGCTGGATGTTCTAGCAACCAATAAGTGGGTAATAAAACTGGCTTAGCGAAATGTTTAACAAGATAGTGGCAAAACGATTAAATTATCACATTCTTTTTCAATCTAGCCAGTAAGCAAAAACGTTTTAATGGTTATAAAATACAGTTTTGGAGTCCAAAAATAATTTATGTTTTTATGTATACAAATAAATCTTTCTACCCTATTATTTAAAAAAAAAGGTATTTTTTGAAATGAGAAAGATTTTGATTGTCCTTTTATTTTGTGTGTATGTATTGTGTAACAAAGAGCATAGGATACAAAGCAGTATCTTTTAAGATTTTTTATGGGAGAAAAAAAAAGACTGCCTTATTTCAGAGCATGAAAGTTATCGAGAATATTGTAAGTTATTGAGGCAGTTTTTGATGTGTTTCTAATAACCTTGTATGTGCATCGCTGTAAGACCATGTGTTCCAGCTTAGCTCCAACTTAAGTATGACAGTAAAATATGGACAAAAAAAGGTGAAAGGGGAGTGTAGAATAAGATGGTTAAAGAATCTTAGTATGAATGTTGGATTTTCCTGGCAAATAGCCACACCACCAAAGGAAAACTTATTTCCATACATAAGTACCGAATGTGTGGTGAGTTTTTTCCCCTTAGTTTTCGATTGCCAGTTGTTCATCAAGACAAGGAAGAATGTGCTAGCTTGAAACTTACTTGAAATTTTTTCTAAGGGAAGCTTTTACTGTTACATCCGTAGAAAAAACTTCTCCGTAATGACAAAATAAAACACCTAGGTTGAACTTGAGAGTTGAAGAGTACCAAGTGTAAGTCATGAAGTTTTTTTCTAGAAGCTATCAGTAAATATGTGCAAGAAGGAGAAATCAGATAATCTTCAACTAATTTAAAAAGTCTTGCAAGAAGAAGTGCTTGGAGAATTCTGTACTGAAAACTCATAAAAAGTTCATTTCCAATAATTTATAGAAGTTTGTTTACAGAATTTAAATGAGGATTGTTGTCTTGATTTGAGTTTCTCGGAGATTCATCAGCACCAAAAAATTAATGAACATGAATTAAATGAACAGAAAAATATAAATGAAAGGAGGGAAGTTTTTGTACAGCTGTTGAATAATAACACCAAACATTAAGGGAATTTAAAGCTTGAAAACAGTGCCTAAGGGCTGCCAATTAGCAAGCCCTCACTTCTCCTTCCACTGGAAAAAAACAAAACAATTAAACAATGGTGACTTTGATTTTTTTCATGCAGAAATGTGAAAAACCAACCAATAAAATTTATTATTTGAAACAACTTTCATTGCAGTCTCTCTTTCTCTTCCTAATTTGTGTCAAAATAAATCTCCTATTCTTTATTAGGAGGGCACTTCAAGTAACCCTGCCATCATCTTTTGCACTTGTATGCAGCTCTTACTCATCTAAACTGTTTAATAAGCTCATAATTTTCTCATGTACAGTGTTCAAAAGCCAGTTTCTAAAGGAATTGCACAAAGAAGCTGTGTGTATTAGCATAATTGGTACAAATAATCTATCAAATCTGAGGCACGGGTGACCAGAATTATTGAGAACAATAATTAAAAGAATGTAACGTTCACAACTATGAAAAATAAGTTATATGTTGTGTACAATCATATTATAACAGCTTCATAAAAAAAACAAATTCTAATGATAATTTTGATTTGTTTCTTTGCACTGTTTCTAAATTCACCTCTCCCAGGTACTTTGGCAATATGCCCTGCCTGGCTCATGATGCTTGTCTACAGAAAAGTCCAATTGATTTATACACATCATGTAAGGATATAAGGTTCATCTGCCCATCACCTGTAGGAAAAAGTGAATGTTATTTTAAAAGCTTTACTTTTATTAATCTTTGGGCAACTCCTTTATGTACAAGCCTAGTAGTCCTACAACAGTCTGTAGTTCCTTAGATTCCTCACCCAAATTTACTGATAAAAATTATCGTTCTGTTTATTTTTGTGACCTTTAGAAAGATATACAATATCAATAAGTCCAATATCTTTAGAGTTGTAAGTATGAAGAAAGCTAATGATAAGAATTGTTTCTGTGGGAATGACAGTTTAGTAAAAAGTTTTGTTAACATTAATTTCCTGGTGTTCAGTGGCATTCTTGTGTTGATTACAGGTGTTCATAATAAAAAATAAAGAATCTTGAAGAATGAATCTATGTTTCAAATGGACAGCAACTGCCTGTTGTAGAAACCTACAAATGTAGAGGACGACGTTTCGAAAGTCTTCCACCTTTCGTCTTCAGGTGGAAGACTTTCGAAACGTTGTCCTTTACATTTGTAGGTTTCTACAACAGGCAGTTGAAACTTAGATTCATTACGAATACTCTGCCTAAACAACCCATCAAAGATAATCTTCTTGTAGTACGACTTAATGTAATTATTATCTTTATCATAGGTAAGGAATTCACCAATAAATATATACATTTCCTATAGATATTTTAACATGCATGTTATTGGCCAACTTACACCTACAATGGCTGAACTTCAGGATGTAAAAATAAGTTATTATGCATACACAATAATTTCTCTTCCTTTAATCATTGTAAGAAACTTCTGATTTGGAAGTTCTAATTCTGTTTAAGGAGAAAAAAAAATTAATAGTTTGTCATTAAACTATGCATTAGTTTGAAGTGAAAGTTAAAGGCATATTACAATTAGTTAAATAATTACATGACTAGAGGATAAAGAAAAAAGTATTTTTCTTTCACTTTTGTGTAAGATGCTATTTATATGCCATTTTACTGTCCTATATATTTATTTACAAGGACGTGAAACAAGTTTTGAGTTACTTAATGTGTTCAAAAGTCAGTTACGTGTGACATCCTCTATTGCTGCAAAAAATAAAATATGAAGGAAGATTTAAGAAATATGAATTATGGTAAAAGTAAATACAAAACATCAATTCAATTATTAAAACATGTTCCATAAGTATTTTTTAAAAATTGCATGTGATTCAAGTGCCCTCTTGTGACTAATGAATTAATTAAATAATTTTTTTGATATTTCTTTAAATGGTTTTCTAATGATAATTAATTTTTTAAGTCTTAAATTCAACTATATTGTTGCTAATACCTTTACGGTGGGAAATCAAATCAGTGTGATTTCTTAACCATATCTGAACATAATTACTGATTGTGATTCTAACCTCATCTCTAAACAATGGATGAATAGTTTCAAACTTTTAAACAATAGCCAGGTTAAAGCACTATGCCAATTAAAATCAGAAAAAAAAATTACAAGTATATTACTTTTATTTCTGTATACCAAATCCTCTATCAAAAATATAAAAAAAACTTATATTAAGGCAATGTAATATCAAACTATTTACACATGCACAATAACATAATGAAAAAAAAATTCTTTCAAAAGTCGTGTATTTTGTGGATATCAAACGCATGATTCAATATTTTCAACCTATGATTTACAATTCTTCTGTAAGAAAGTACAAAACAGTTAATACTTCTTATCTTAAGGAAATGACTACAGTATACAATTGTACAATATGCTGGTTATTATATAAAACTAACATTTTTGAATAGGGACATTAGTATTATAAGAGAAGAAGATGGCTTTAGTAAAAACCCATAGAAAAGTTAGTAGATTCTGGGGTTGAGAAAGTTATATTTCACTTGAGATTGTACAAGGCACTATTCTAGGACCTGACATGCAAGACATTTTTTCTGGATTGATATAATGACAAACTAGGACAATATGTTAACACAACTTTTTTTGGGTTGATGCACTGAAAGACTGGGACTCAACATGTTAACATTTTTACTAATGCATTGAGAGACCAAGAGTCAATACCTTAAAATTTTTTCAGGGTTGGCAATTGACATATTGAGAAAGTAGGACAATATGTTAACACGTGACACCTTTTGTGGGTTGATGTACTGAGACACAACATGTTAATACAATTTTTTTTTCCAGGTTGCTATGTTCAGATACTAAGACCCTGAGAGTCTGCACCTCTTTATGAGCAAAAAACCACATAGAAAGGAATATGTGGCTGCCATAGCTCCAAGAGCAAAGAACCTAGAAACCTGAAATTGTGCATCCATACTAACTGGACCCTGAGGGTGTGCACCTAGGTATTACTTATCCGTGTGCATGCTCATCTTTTTAATGAGGCAAGCTAGCTGCATGTCTTGTGTTAATGGTTAGAGAGTGTTTGTCAGTTTTTAACCAAAGAGCTTTTGAATATCTAAGAGGTATTATAGCTTCGTTTTGAGTTTACATACTGATTAACTATATTACAAGTTCCAGCTGTTATAGTAAAATTTGTTTTCACAACAGTTGTGTACTTAAGAATGTTCACACCAGCAATCAAAATGTCATACCCATTCTAAAAACAAATCTTACTTACTGTAAAATCTGTAACTTGTAATATAATATGACAGGTATTACGTGTTTATATACTGAACTGTATAAGTGAAGGTATCAATACTATCTATTAGTGGACTGATGTGGTTTTCACACAGGGCTGATTTACATATCCGTGTAAACTACAATGTGCAATTCTGTACAAGCATTATACTCACAAATCTAGTGTTATGACCATTATACAAGTCTAATTCAAAAAGTTAATTGTTACCACACCTAGCTTGGTTCAAGGTGATCTTTAAGTTACCATTGTTAATTCTATGTTTTCCAACATATTTAAACACGCTAACTCAACTTTAACAAAGTGTTTTAGTGCACATACTACACTATTCCTTGGATGAAGCAGACACTTGTATTTAAGGAAATGTTAATTACAGAGAAATACACATGTATATATAAATATGGCCAAGCAACGTTTTGACCTTCTACTTAGGTCATCATCACGCAATAATGATAATTTGACACATTAGAGAATACAAGATTAAAATAATGTTCTAGTTGTGTGAAGCGAGAACAACAATAAAAGTAACCAACAGTATTATTTTCTCTTGCCTGATGATGACTTAAGTGGAAGGTTGAAACGCTGCATGGCCATATATATATATGTGTGTGTGTATTCCTCAAGTTAGAAACAATGAAGTACAATGTTTTTTTGCGATTACGTAATTCCTTTATGAAGGTATTTTGTTACTAAAAAATTCACAACCATGTATTGATTGCAATGTACAATCCTACACACAAAAATGTAATAATCACAACCGAAAGTAACAAAAGCTATTTTTTAGCTATGACTAGACCATCAAGGTGCATTAAAATGTGAGATTGAAAAGGAAAATTCCTACTGGTAATTAGTGCTTTTCTTAAACTTAGTATTTTATTATGATGTTTTCTCATGTACTAGCCTTCATATATTCTGGGCACTAGTATTATGGATGCCAGTAACTTATTCATCTATTTTAACGAGTCACATTTAGTATAATAAACTCACATTCAACATGGAGGTAGGTAAGTACATACGATGAGAGCTACTGGCCAGGACAATGCTACACGTTCTTGAAGATGTGATTGTAATAAGGAAAACCTTGTTGGATAATACAGTATAACTTTAACTTAGAATGAAGTACCTTAAATCAAAGGAATAGCATGTACTTCTAGTAAGCCTGAATTTTTTACCCTAAAATTTTACTTTATAATGCATGTTTTCAAAGATCTTACCAGTCACATTATTAGCATGTAAAATCATCAGTTTTTTTCAGATGAGACCCTTTTTTTTTTAATGGATGCATACTATGTGAGTAATTTGGTGTTGCTGTAGCTATTTAGTCTTAATTAACCATATTTACAAAAAAGAAAGCAAATTTTTAAATCCAAACAGCAGCAAAATCTAAAGTTTATCTATTTTTGTAAAAGGAATTGTTCTAAGAAGTAACCTATAAATTAATGAAAGCAGTTTTCTATATAACAAACTGACAAGATGTACGTAACGTCATAAATCAATATACACAAGAAATCTAAAATCTATAAAATCAATTGATATACTGAAAACTACTCAATTTTTGGTTAGGTAACACCTTATTTAACAAACTTACATACAGAAACAATGGACAAAATGTTGATGATTCTAACTTTATGACGATCACAAGCACCAAAGGTGAAGTCTGTAAGCTATTATAGCAAAGTTCACAATTACCAATTCTTCTTACCTGTGCTACAGAATCATGTATTTCTTGGATTTCCATTTTCAACCTCTTCTAAATAACAAAACCTAAACCACTGTTTGGAGTATTATTTCATTGTAGTGACTCAATACAACCTCTTAATGTATATTTTTGACATTTTTTAGAATGTGTTACACTACACATTTTAGTATCCTACTCTGGTGCCTTGATGAGACCTGACTGAAGAGTACTTTAATGAAGGACTCTTTTCTAAACTATAATGAGGAGTTAGTTGCCTGTCCAAGTAGCCAATATTTTGCACAGTCCATCGTTCAGAGGCTTCATACACATTTGGCTGAACAGTACTGTGATGGTGGTGATCATAATTGGATGGAGAAGGCTTTGTTGCCCGAGAAACTTGTGCTGGAATACAAGTACTATGAAAACTTGTGTTGGTGGGCAAAAATTTTGGTTGCATTTCACCAATCCTACAGTATGCAGAAGCACTCCTGTCCCTTCTGAAATTGGAAGTTGGACTTGCAAGTTGTCTCGGTGGCTCAGTGTGATGCCTTAGGTGCAAAGACTGCAATTGTTGATGGCCTTTGGAATGGAATTGTTGATAGTCTTTGGATTGTAATTGTTGCTCTTGTTGGAGCTGGTTTTGCACTTCTTTGTGACTGTTGTAATGATTGACCATTACAGGGTCCAATTGAGTATAAATTCTGAAAAGTGAAATATTGAACCCTTGTGAAAAACAAGTATTCACTGTATATAAATTAACAAAATAGATACAGATAACGTTTTAATGGGAACTAAGATTAAAGAGTAATAAACATTCACACTTCCTTACTAGGCTTAAGTAAGATTGGTTACAAAATACCTAAAATGACTGTAATATTGGGCCAAAGAGTATTTTTGAAAATGAAAATTTTTGAAACCACTTTTTAACTGTTTAATAAGTTATGAAATATTCTATAAAAGCTGTGTCATTAGAAGCTAACATGAATTAACTAATCACCTCTAATATTAAAAATAATAGATACCGAACTGTTATAAATACATCATCAATATACATTTAAAAACTTCAGAAAATTATATTCCTTGCACTTATGTAAAAAAACAAATTAACAAACTTTTGCCATCCAAACTTCTTTACAAATATGAAAATTTATTTTTAGAGCTCACATAAATATACATATTTAAAGGGTTATTAGAAATAATAATTATAACTAACCATTAACTTTTAGGAATCTGAGTTTTAATTAATAATTAGTGCTAATTAAATATATAATTATATAGAAAATGTAATGAGAGCAATTTGCAATAGAAATGTCTTTTGAAACATTAAGTAAAGTTTTGTAATTCTGAAAATAAAAACAATTTTTGGCAAGTATTTTTAAACACTTTATCAATTTTTCTCCAAACACATTTGTAATGGCATTCACTCTACTAATAATTATATTATAAACTGTTAAAGTTCAACCTGTATACCATAATTACACAATGAATAATCAAACCATCATATACAGTAATTACTGAAGCTAAGTTCACCAATCAAGACTAACAGAGTTCAAATTAAGAATTCATCATTTCTCTGCTAATAAGGCCATTTCTTGGTTGGAATATGGTCTTGTGTTTTGAGTTTAACACTCAATACTACCTTAAAAATAAATTAGTTAAGTAATGTTATGAAATTATGACAAGAACAAAAAAAAAGCATCTTATACTAACCACCAAAAGAATTAGAGAGAAGTGCAGTCCATGATAAAATAAAATATCTCAAGGGGAAAAATACAAGGCAACTAAAATACATACCAAAAAATTGATTTTAACAGTTCTCAAGCAAAGTATTTCAGAACTTATAAAACCATATGATTGAAAATTTGGCTTACGTGTCTTCTGTGGATGTTTCCAACCAACACGACCTGTTGTGGAGCACGTCAGTTGCGTCCCTCTGAAAAGTCATAGTTATTTTCTTTTATCTTAAAAAAACGAGTGTTTTCAGTAGAAAAATGATAATCAGGCAGTGTTTTTAACATGTTGAGTGAGTTCTCTGTGAATATCTTGTGCCATTTTTGTTTGGTTTTGAGATAAGATGATGTTATTGAGCTTCATGCAGAGTCCTTCTCAATGAAACCCAGAAAAACAACAGGAGAAATCCACAGAAAGATAGCAATTAGGCAGTGTGTTCATCATGTCAACTGAGTTCTCTGTGGGCATCTCCCGCTGTGGTAATTAAAGTTTCTACGTATATAAATATCGCATTAAATTTACCAGTTGTTATAAAAAACGAACCTAAAACATGGAGAGTTACACTAGAGTTCCACTTTTCTTTTATCTAAAACTACTTGATGTTTGTTAGTTGGAATGCTTTTCCTAAAAATATCTAAATGACATTCTACACACCTTAGTATTACGGTAAATAGCAGCCTGTGAAGCTATTACTGTGTTGAAATATGATGAAAAAATTCAGAGGCATTGCTAGGCACTGGCACATGGGCCCATTACCTGATTCTATTTGACAGTGGCCCTGAATTTCCAGTTGGTGTCTTTAAAAATCAAAATAGAAAACCATGATTGATATCATTCTGAAACGTCACAAATTCCTGTGAGTTCTGGAACTCAGCGGAAAAACATCAAAAGTAGCAGCCTTCAGTACAAGAAACGGCAAAGGTGGAGCCTTACTCTTCTTGTGCAAAAAGGAGAGTCATCACTGGTAAAACCAGGCTTTTATGTCATCAAGTTGCATTTCTGCGGTGTGTAGAAAAAGACTGTAACTTAGAAGAACAACCTGGAAACGTGACGAAAGTTCTTTGATTTTATGTAAAGACGAATTTCAACTGTTCAAGAGGTCTTCTTGTTGAACAAAACATTTGTCATTTAACTATGTATATCTGTGTGCTTTATTTTACAATCTCACGAATACGAACAATCAAATATTCGTGCAATTCATACGCATCATTGGTTAAAGCGGTTTTGTGTTGTCAATGTCAACCTGGGTTGAAGTGATGAATTTTTGTCTCTGCAAAGTGCATTTCATCACCATGATTTTGAAGTGCTTATGTGAAAGGTACTGTTTAATTCTGTGTTTTATGAACAATTGATGTGGTATTTCTTGCAATTTATTTCTAGCTAAACCTTTTTATGAATCTCGTATTTGTTTTGTACAACTTCATTATTTGATATGAATCTATAAGCTCATTTTAAGTGTGAAATTTTGAGTTAGGGAGCTTAGTATTTTGAAGGTATTTTGGCAAGCCTTCTTATTGGTTGATAATTGTTGGTTGGTTAATAACAGGATTAGTGCATAGTGTTGGCAAATTAATAAATTAGTGTTGATAAAATAAGTGTTGGTAAAACTAGTTGAGGACAAAATTATTCTATCCTTGTTTAGATCAGGTGCTTTCTAAACTTGACCACTGGTTCTCTAGCATTAAAACAGACCTAATGATGGGAATTCAGGCATGCAGTCTGCTCTCACGAAACTTTCTCTCTGTAGAGGACTTAACCACACACGATAAACACTACAAAACAGAACTAAGACCCAAAGAATTACTCATTGCTAAACATTATTTAGCCCATAAACACAAGAATGGCCAAAATCTCAACATGGAAGATGCATATCCAGTGTTCAGACCACCTCATGTTTTCAACCCTAAAAAAAAGTGGTACACGTTGCAATAACTATCTCAGTGAGTAGCTGTAGCTGTGAAAGATCATTCACTGTTCTTGAGAAGTTAAATGGGACAAGCTAGACTAAGGCACCTTGCACTGCTTTCAACTGAAAAAAATGTGCCAAAATCTATGACCGAGGATGCCGTCATTGACCGCTTTGTTAAAAGACAAAATATTACGTATACACTGATGCTTCTCGATTAATTTTTTGGCAAACATTTTATATTATTATATAAATATGAAAGAAAGTTTAATAATTAAAACCACGATGTCTAATTATGGGTTTTTACAGGATCATTTTTGGATTTGTAAATTTAAAGATACTATGTGACTGTTTAAATTCACTTAACATACTGAATTGTTTAAATTCGGTGACGAGGAACCCACTTTGAGACTAATAATAGCTGGAGACAGCTTGAATGGGTAATGAAGAAAAACTTTATAAGTTTAACATAACAGCAAATGTACAAGTAATTTACACTGAGACAGATATACAGTATTGAACAAAGAAGTCACATGACCGGAACTGTTGGGAAACTTAGAAGAGGTATCTAGGCACCCCGGGGTGTTGGTTTAGAGTAGGGTTGTTTTGTTCAATTAAGACGGATTCCTTGATTTTTCATTTGTTTATGTTGGGTTCTTTGTTTAAAATGACTGTGTTTTTAAATCAAGGAATCCGTCTGTATATATATATATCTGTGTCAGTGTAAATTACTTGTACCTGATGATGACAAAACATTGTCCAAACGTTGTACATTTGCTGTTATGTTAAACTTATATTAAAGTTTTTCTTCATTACCCATTCAAGCCGTCTCCAACCATTATTATACTGAATTGTTTGTTTCCTCTTACCGGTGTAGTTCAATACATCATTCGTATCTCTTTGTATTTTGTGTTCTGCAAAATGTTGAAATACCTAATTACTCTTGGGGAGGGGACATGGGCCCAAGCCATGCATCTTTGAAGTAACTAACGACACCTGTGACAAAATTAGAATGAAAATTAAAAATGTTTTTGTTTTGCGTGTGTATATGTATGTATGTATATATATCCATATCTTCATGACACTACAAAATAAGGTAATATAAAACAAGTTATGGCTTTAATTAATCTATAAGCATATTTATCTGAAAAGTGTATAACATTTAGCCTTATATACTTGACATTTGAAACCGTTGGTACTTGGTGAAACTCCATAATTACAGAATTGAGGAAAAACAAGACAATTGTACGTTTCAAATATGTCGTTTATTATAACCATGGTTTTGCCAGTAAAGACATCATCATCACCTGATGATGCCTTTACTGGCAAAACCATTCCTCAATTGTGCAACAAACATCAGTTTTATTAGCATCCTTAAGCAGTGTACCAAATAAAATATAACGTTTGAAATAAATTCTGTTATATTTAACAATATAAGTGCTTTTAAAGTCGTTATGAGCTACAAAAATTAGACAGTGAAAAAAAATTTCAACACAGGATACCTGTTCACTAAAAGCTGACTTGACATTAGGGAAGCGAAGGCTCTGTGCACGTTGAATCAATGCTGGATGGGAATGGTGGGATGTAAACACCTGCAAACATATAAGGTGCAAATGGTGCAAATTAAAGATTTAAAAGAGTGCAAGCACAAAATGCAATTTTATTAAAACTTTTTTATGTTGACCCCAATGTAATGAAATAACACCATCACAGTATACCATGGCACACCCATTGTTTCAAGGGGGTAAAAAATTTTCTTGATCAGCTAATTCAGAGTAATTCTACACTACTTTCTTTACTCTTACAACTATAACACTACTTATCAATAACATTTATATGCTATGGACCTATCATCACGTAGACAAGCTAAGCATAAGTCCTCATGAGAAGTAAACCAAGATAATTAAGGTTTAATACTGAAGTATATACTTACAAATAGATTAAAGATATAAATCATGGGATGATTATATATATATTAACTAAATAATATATCAGGTGAGTCCTGAAAGACTTTGCTTTATTTTAAGACCAGCAGAATGTATTATGATGAGGATGACAGTTGTGTAAGTTTTCACACAGATGTATTCAAGAAGTAAAGCCAACATTTAATGGTACACAGTAAATATTTTAAAATAAGACTGTCCCCAGTCTCAAAATACAATTATTCTAAATAACAATTTTACTGAATAAAGATAAAATACTGTGAAACTGGGAACAGTCTCATTTTTAAATATTTATTGTGTATTATTAAATGTTAGCTTTATTTCTTTAATACATCAGCAGAATGTATATTAATGATACTGATTAGTACAAAAAAGTTTGATACTTTAAGAAAACAACATAATTGCTATAGCATCAAATCATCAATGAATCCAGTCTACTCACCAAGTGGTAACAAATTCAATAGATAAAAATTAATATACATTTAATAAAGGAACTGACAATTGCGTTTTTAATCCACCAAATAACATATATCAATGATTTGCTTAGAAAGAATTATTTAACTAAAATAATATGTGGAACCATAAATAATACTTAACGTTATACTAGTACACTAAGTTAAAAACATTTTATTAGGTCCTTCTACTATAGTACGTAGGG
>NW_013669640.1:96947-102426 GCF_000517525.1 Limulus polyphemus
AGGATGACGTAAACATGTAGAGTCATCAACTTTTTGAAGGCCATAGATAGGCCTAAATAAAATGTTTTTTAACTGTGTACCAGTTTAATGTTGAATACTATTTATGATTTTAACTTTATACACAAGTGCCAAAATACTATAATTAATATGTGGAACATTACTGAAAATGTTAAATTATTAAGATTGTTAAAAAACAAAATAATATAATATAAGTAAGATTTTATTATTCTAAGGTCTCATAAAAAAAGAAGTAAATAACAATCTATTTGAACCAATACATGGGTAATAATTAATAGGTAGAACATTTCAAACTAAATAATATTTTTTTATTTAAATATAAACAAATAAATATGTTTACAAATCTCTTTTTTTTTTAAAACATTACATTTTGCTCGGCTTTACCACCTAGTGCTGATGCTGGTAAACTTAGCAAACATGATGTTTTAAAAGAGAGGTTTTCAAGCATATCTACTTATTTATCGATAAATGAAAAATATCAAATGGACAATATTTTAATAATGTAATGAGGAAGGTTTTTTTTTTGCATTATTTTAACTATTGTTTTTGTTATGTACTGAAATTAATATTTATTCTGAAACTATCTGTTAACGTGTACTCTGCAAATTGTTCCACTGGCATAAAGGTGGTCCAAAAAACAGGTATTTGACCACTGACCTTTGATTTGAATATTTCATTCTTTGCAGTTACAGTCTAAAAATGTTTATTAAAAAACTAGGCTATACTAAGTTCATAAAATGTAGAAACTACTGTATATTCATCAAATGATGACATATATATACAGATCTAATCTCTAACACCATAAGCTTTAAGATTATTATCAAGACAGTCACTGAAATATTGCTATCTTGTGAAACTTCAAAATAGAGGAATCTGTAGTCAAGAATGTTGTCATCTTTTAGTCCACACATGTAGTAATATATATATATGTGGATATTTACTGACAGGGTTTCCTTGACAAACATCACCCAACAGCATGGAATGTTATAACGATATTCTAGTACACTGTACAGAGATATAATGAGATGTGCATAAACTAGATATCAGAATATGTCATAATATTCTCCAGTTTATGATAATGAGTGAAACCCCGTGTTCCTCCTTTATCACATTTTTGAGACTCGTAAGCCACTTTCAAATTTCCTGTTTAGTATTCAAGTAGCAATACTTACATGGTGAATAACATGAACTAATTATGTGTATAGTTTTTCTTTTGTTGTGTTTTGTAAACTACATTTGTACGTGTTCAATGATATGAACTTACTGCACATGCTGTTGACAACTCACTGAATGTACAATTATTCATATATCAAGTTTCATATATTATGTAGCGTATTTTCAATTTCCATTTTCTTGTATAGTTCTCAATCCTGAAAGTAATACAGTTTTCAACACTACTCCCCAACTTCAAGTTTCAATTCCAGATTCCTTTTCTTCTCCCATGTACGGATACGCACAACTAGTCACAGGTTACTACATAAGCTATTACGGAAGTAAAAGCAAAAGCGTGGAATGTACATCAACTTATGTGCTCCGAGAGCTTTGATGTTTAAATTTTCTCTTTTATTTCTGACTATAGACCAACAGTTTCAATGTAGATATATTATTTATAAACCCCTTTACAACACACATTAAGACACTTCATGATATCTTTATTCCTCCTATGGTGTGTACTACTCGATAATTTTGTATATTTTTATTTAGTTTATTCTAATCATTTTGTGGAGCTGTTATCACCATGATCATTCTGGAAGATTGTCATTAACTCATCAACACTGTCGACATGAAAAAAAAAACACCTTGTTGGCAAACATTTGCATCAAAAAAACTTGATGAAATTATCACTGCCTAAGTGTTACAGACTATTTTGAAATAAAAGAAACAAGTCATTACGAAATTAAGAACCAGCTAAATAAAGCAATCGGCAGATTAAGAGCTTTAGAGTGCCAAACGTTAAAACTTTCTGAATGTCACTTAGTTTTAAAAAAAAACATAAAGACACTATCAAAATCAAAAGTAAAATCTTTTGATGAAAAATAAAGTTTTAGCAACCATTCTACTGTTTGAAATCTTTATGAATTTTGGAAACTCTGTAAACCTGGTGTGTTCTAATGTCCCATGTTGCATCAACGAGGATTTAATTAGCTGCATTTTATTGATAGGCGAGAAACTTTAAACTATTTCTGTTGTGAAATAAAAAACTGATATCAAGAAGGATACGAGTGGATGAGTATTTAGAATGAACAGAGAATAAGACTCTGGAAATCTTTTCTGTTTGGTACAAACTTTTGGAGAATATTTCTCATAGAAGTAAAAAAAAAATGACCTTCAAACCCCCTCATTGGAAAGGACCTTTGGAGAATGCTTCTCATCAAGACAAAGAACATTTTAATCCTTCTGATGATCTAAAAATTTGGTATGGATTTTTGGAGAAGGATTCACACACAGATTAAGTAACACTTTAAATCCTGATGAACTAATGTAGAGTGGACTTTTGAAAAATATTTCTCACAAAGTCGAAGAAGTTACCCCCTCCTCCCCCGATGAACTAAAAATGTACAGTAGAAATACTGAACAATTTATGTGACTTTGTTATTAATTTCATATTTTCCAATAAACCTCTCCACTGACTTGAATTACTGTATCAACATGATATCAAAGTACTGTATTGTTGATATCTAAAATTATCTTTCTGCTACTCTTTGTACCTTAAACATTTTTAACACAATTACTAAATACACAATCTGTTTATAATATTGCATATACAATGTTACAGAATTTTTAGTGTGTATAGCAGCATTACTACTAAGTTAAAACTGTTGAATTTCCATGACATCATGTCTCACACACACACACACACACTGTTAAACATGTAAAATATTGTATCCAAGACAACATTAAGTTGGTAGATAATCAAGTTTAAAAACAGGATGGAAGCTCATTATTACAATCCAGATAATGATTTGTTCTAAAAATATCTTTATTGCTATGGAACAATTGCTTCATTGTGCCCTTAAGAACAACCACTTTGTCTTTAAAAGTCAGCTTTATGACCAGATAGATGGTGTAGTGATGGGATTATCTTTTGGTCCAACATCTCTGACTCATTTCTTTGTCGCTATGAGCAGTTGCAGTTAAACAGGTGCTCTATGGATTTTAAGCCTGCTCTCAACAGAAGATATGTTGATGACACATTCCCACCTTTTCCTATGAACAGTTGCGGTTAGACAGGTGCCCTATGGATTTTAAGCCTGCTCTCAACAGAAGATATGTTGATGACACATTCCCACCTTTTCGTAATATCGAACAAGTAATCTAATTTTTGGGTTTTTGCCCAAATCAAAGATAAAAGCAAATTATCCTTTCCAAGATGTTCAGGTCAAATGTTTAAATAACCAGTTCACTCCAACTATTTACCACAAAAAAACCCATAAAGAACTGGTTAGAAACTTGTACACTTGTATCTCTCTCTCCAATACAACTACACAAGTAGCACTACAAACACAAAATCTTTTTATTTGGCTTCTCAAGTATGGCATCAGACTCATCTAAACCAGAATTACTCGCAAAAAGTTTGTTAACATACAGTAAACACCCAAATCTTGACAATAACAAGAACTCGTGTCAGCTATCAAAATTCTAAATATTTATTGTTCTGTTACTTATATTCTATTCCGTTATCTTGATATATCTACTAAAAACAACATATCAAAGTTAAGTAAAAATTTATATCATCTTTCATGTAATTACAGACTCCTGATGTATATCCAAAAATGTGTGAACATTAAATATGTTACCAATCATCGCAGTGGTTTTCTTGTTCTTGTGAATGAATATCCTTAAGTTATGAACTGGGAAACACTAGTACTAAACCTAGTTGAAAACTACACAAAAAAGTAGTTTTATAATGTACAAAAACATTAGTTTTAATTTCACTCTTCAAATATGTCACTAAAGTCCACAGATGTTAATGAATATATACACAACAGACAAAAATAGTTAATGAACGCATAAGCATTGAAAATATCAAAATTAAATAATAGGTTGAACAATTACCAAATTTTTTATATTTTTATTTAGCGAAGGATGATGTTTCAAGCTAGCACTCTTCATCAGATCATACAGCTTACAGCTGGTTGAATGTTCAACCTGTCATTTAATTTTGAATATATAAACAACAGAATAAATAGCACCTTTAATTTCAATTATTTGCAAACTAAGTCTTCCCACACAATTATTAAATTTAATTATTGCATATACTACTGAATGTTAAAGAAGCAAATACTTGACAAAGAGAGAGTTCTAAACATTTTATATTCTTCATACATCAACAGTTTGCTAATATTATGTACACATGAGTTTTTTCTGTTTAGATATCTCCATATTATATCTAAAGATCTTTGTTTTTTATTTTAAATAATTTTCTTCACTAACATACTTTTTAAATATATATGATAGAAATTACTGTTCTCTTGTTATTTCTTGTACACAAAAAAAAATCGTTTTTACATAATTTTGTAAGATCTATCTGCAGATACAACTTCCAAGAAATATTTTTTAAGCAGAAAATGTAATAAAAATAAGTTTCATTATTCATGACCTTCCAACTCTGTACACTTAGAAACTGACATGTTTGATCCTCTTTACACATTTAAGAAGGTATTGTTACTAAAATGCGTTTCAGGAATATTAAATTATAACATATACGGGATATTTTAACACATAAACTTCTAATACAAAAGGCAGACAAATATATTAACAGCAATTAAGCAAGAGTAAGAGGATAAAGATAACATATTTAAAAAGCTCACAGGGGGCATTACCTTTGGTAAAATCCGTCGAGGCTGACAGAATTGAGCGTAGACTTGAGGAAGAGGAAGCAGAGGATGTCCGGGCTGTAAGCAAAGCAATAATGGTATTAAAGTAAACAAAGGTAAAAAAAAGAAGAGAAAGAGCAAGCAAAATTCATCACATGTTAGTACCTAACCACAGGGATGACAATGAATATGCAACATTCAAACACAATTGGCAATTTTTAAACTGAGAATGGAAGTTTCAAAGCCACAAATACACACACCCTAATGAATGAATGTGCAAATAACAATTTTAGGCAGAAGTTTTATGGATGCAAGTTATCAAAAAAGGTACAAAGTTAATAGTTGTTTAAGACTGTCAACGGATCCTTGAGGTTTAAGGTATGCAAGTATGGGACTTGAATTATTCTCATAGTTCGGCAGTGAAAATAACCAAGAAAGACAAGGACAACTACATTATTTGAAGATATGATCCAAATGTTATTTATCAAATATTTCTAGGATTTCACACAATCAATTTAAAAAAACTTTTAACAAATCAAAATTATTACAGCAATTTTTAATACTGGACCTAACAAATTATTTTAAAGTTTAGTACTCAGGTTGAAATACAACAGTTTTTAATACTGGACCTAACAAATTATTTT
>NW_013669640.1:103361-106136 GCF_000517525.1 Limulus polyphemus
GACCTAACAAATTATTTTAAAGTTTAGTACTCAGGTTGAAATACAACAGTTTTTAATACTGGACCTAACAGATTATTTTAAAGTTTAGTACTCAGGTTGAAATACAACAGTTTTTAATATTGGACCTAACAGATTATTTTAAAGTTTAGTACTCAGATTGAACAAGTTACAAAGAGTCAATCCCAACTATTCATTTTTCTATCTTCTTATATTTTGAATGCAAAAATTTGATTAAACTACGTAGTTTCTACACTACAATTATGACATTTCTGAGATGTCAAATATTTGTTCAGAAATCTTGAGTTCTAATATTTTTTTTTTTACAAATCTTGGCTGAAACTACTTATATGTAAACAGGGGTAATACAGGACAACAAGTATGGGGCCATTGTTCAAAAAAAAATATTTTCTTCAAAGTTCATAGAAATATTTCCAATTTTTCACAAACTTAATCATCCTTCATTTCCTTATGAAAAGTAAATAAGTTCATTTTTTACTTTATCCTTCTGGTATATTTATTGAATATATATCTATAAATAGACACACACAAAATTACGTATAGTACCTACAGTAAAATTATTTATAAAAAGAGCTGTAACTTCTCACTCAATCATCACTCTCATAATTTGTGATTAATGTTTTCACACTTAACAATGTACAAAGCCAAAATGAGTTAGTAAGCTTTCAATCACTTTTGTCCATCAAGGAGTTCAGATGTATTCTTAGCTAGAAGATGGAACAGAAAGTTTATCTATATAACAAAAGTACCGATTGTTGAACTAGTGGTTCTTTTATTTCTATCTCGTGAAAGTTGTCCTTTTTATTTTTCACGTAATGACCCCGTTTTTCCAGGTCTGGCTGACGAGGTGCAACACGTTGTTCCTGTTCTTGACAAATGTTCTCTGTGATATGGGCAGAAGGTCTCGTATGGTTCGTAGAAAAGCAGCGAGCTGATCTATAAAGTACTCGATTTTGTTTGTCTCTGTAGGCCACTCCTCGGTAATTTTCTGGTATCCTTCAACAAATATTGTTCTACATAGGCATTAACGTTTCTTAAATTGTCACAAAAAATAATTACTCAGAGAAATAATAAAACACAGCAGGTTCAAATTAATTTAGTTACTTCACTATCAGGAAAGTTCATTAAAACTAATGGAACACCAGATGGACACGTTAGTATCATTACTATTAAAAAAAGTCTATAACACTGGTGGAACACTGGCTGGACAAGTTATTACATTACTGTTAGCACAGAAAGAACACTGAATAGGAAAGTTAATTATACTACTGTCAGAAGAGCCATTGATGGAATAATCAGAAGGACAAATTAGTTAAGACTATTAACAATGAATGAATACTGGATACACAAGTTTGTTGCATCACTTTATAAAACCTCTTTAGCTCTGATAGAACACCAGGCAGAGAAATAATTAGTTATTACATACTTCTTTTAGAGTACGTTTATTTTTAAGCTAATCAATCAGAGAGATTATTTAAGATTTAGATATGTATCAGAGTTAGGTTGAAAAATATTGCTATTTGAAAGTACATGTAATTCTAATAAAAAGATCATACATGACAGAAAAGTTTTCAAATTCAGAAAATAAAATATTGGACAGAGAAACGTTGCTAATATGTTTATCTCAACATTAGCTTTTACTAATTGTTAAGTAGCTAAAAAATAATTGAAGTTAGAGGGCTTTGATAATTTAGTTTTTTGCAACCTCAAGGGCTTCAACTTTTAAATAAATGTTTCGTAATACCTAATTTACTTAAAACAAAGTTAAGCATGTGTTTAAGTTAGAGTGAATGAAAATTGGACAACTTACTTTTCCTGGCCATCCTGAGAAGATTCTTTGGTTTGGTTTCTTTCATCCCCCTTCATCTTCAATTCATCATCCTGAACCTTTTCGGTCGTTCCTGAAACTTTTGATGTTTTATTTTTGCCAAATCTGAAATGTTCATTTTGAGAAATAGTGTTTTATGACTTACTTCATTCTACTTCTTTCTTTTTAATACATTTCATGCAAAACATAATTTCCTGTGTGATCATTACATAGATATATTCACTACGCATCAGATACATCATTATAGTTTCATGTGTCCTGTGTGATCATTACATAGATATATTCACTACGCATCAGATACATCATTATAGTTTCATGTGTCCTGTGTGATCATTACATAGATATATTCACTAAGCATCAGATGCACCATTACAGTTTCATGTGTCCTGTGTGATCATTACATAGATATATTCACTACGCATTAGATACATCATTAGTTTCATGTGTCCTGTATTATCATTACATAGATATATTCACTACGCATCAGATACACCATTAGTTTCATGTGTCCTGTGTGATCATTACATAGATATATTCACTAAGCATCAGATGCACCATTATAGTTTCATGTGTCCTGTGTGATCATTACATAGATATATTCACTACACATTAGATACATTCACTATGCATCAGATACACCATTACAGTTTCATGTGTCCTGTGTGATCATTACATAGATATATTCACTACACATCAGATACACCATTAGTTTCATGTGTCCTGTGTGATCATTACAATGATATATTCACTACGCATCAGATACATCATTATAGTTTCATGTGTTCTGTGTGATCATTACATAGATATATTAATTATGCATCAGATACATCATTATAGTTTCATGTGTTCTGTGTGATCATTACATAGATATATTAATTATGCATCAGATACATCATTATAGTTTCATGTGTCCTGTGTGATCATTACAT
>NW_013669641.1:0-8592 GCF_000517525.1 Limulus polyphemus
AGTTTTATTAAGTAAAGACTTGTGTCGCTAAAGTTTCGTCGGAACGAAGTTACGGAAAATCAATTAACAAACGGAGACGTAACAGAGTATTGTTGAACCGAGCACGTGAGACGTTCGTCGTGACTTATAGCGTTTGTTATAGAGCAACTGTTGAAATTAAGTGTATCGCAAAGTTGTATTCAGAAAGAATAAACCAGTTTTATTTAAGAAAGGACTTGTATCGGCAAAGTTTCTTCGGTAAGAATTTTTCGGAAAATTAACTAACGAACGGAGACGTAACAATATATAGGTGTGTTGGGCTAAGGTACTTCTACAGTAGGTGTCTGTAACTTATTGGCGATAAATTAAAAAAATGAATAGCACGCACTCCACTTGTTTTCAAAATAATATATATATATATATACGGAACAAGATAAATGTGGGTACAAAAAATCCTTACTCTATGGAGGTAATAGTTATATCTTAAACACTATATAGTTCTCTTCTCCTAGTCAAAAGTCCACTTTGGTCTATTCAACTGTTTTAGAATTCAGTTGACAAGCCGAAATATATATTTTTTCAATTTCTATCGCCAGACTATCCACATATAGCTCACTTAAGTTGTCGTTGAGTTACCGCAGCTGTATCCTGTACATCAAAAATCGTCTGCTCCTTATTCGTATTTCCATGAACCGTCTGCCTTTTGTCAAAATCCACCCACGCTGTTTCAGTTACTTTAGAGCACCCTTTGACAAGGTAACTTATTCTCCTTATCTCTTATGAAATTGTTAATCTCACTCTAACATATCAACTGTTAGGTCATTCACCCCCACGACGATTAATTTTGCGTTTAACTTTACTCTGAACGAACTTTTCCTTCTGGTGACTTTTTTTTTCTTTATTAATCCACCCTCGTAGAGGGGGTATAAACAAACATACATCAGTGATTCGACATAACTCATGACAATGTCGATACAAATTTGGATAAGAAGAAAAAAATAGGTAAGGTTGATGAGATACACAGAAAATTAGTATTAACAAACAAATAAAATAAACCAACTTGATTTTGCTCTCATCTGCCCCTTGCTTGTTTTTTCGCCTGCTTGCCGCTATTTATATTCTATCACTTAGGCTTAGAAATCTATGTATCATAGACATCAATGGATTACACGTGACGTCATTTGTTGAAGGAACAGAACTTTGCCACGGAGACAAGTACACTTCAATTATTGTTGTGTTATCATCAGTTCTTGCACTGCACAAGCACTTGCTTATAGCTAAGACACTATGGCAATGGCAGCACATGTGAAACTTGATGTGAAACTTTGTGAAAGAAGACAGTCTTTTTCACAACATGTTCTATCCAGTGGCTAGTGTTCTGCATCTAAATTATTGTTTTGATTGGTTGAAAGATGATCATCCAGGATCAGAGAAAACAAAATTCAATCTAGAACAGTAAAATTGATAATGTACTTGAAGAAGCTGATAGTCTTCCTGATGTAGAAACAACTGGATAGGTAGGTAGCAGCAGAGCAGTGTTGACAAATCAGAATGAAGCAATAGAAACCCAGCCACAAAAACTGGACATTTTAATCTGAAAAATAATGAAAAGACTATTTCCTCAATTGTTCAAATGTTTGCATTTATAAGATTTTTAGAATAAGGAAATATTGTTCTTGGTGTTAGTCTGGTTTCACCCAGTCTTGACTACATCTCTGCATTTTATAGCTTTCTGCTTAACTACAACCAAACAAAACTACACATTTAATTTTCCTACAGGACAGTTACTTGCATAACTAAAAACTTAAAGAAAGGTATAATGGAATTAAAGCATTGTGTTACAGACGTAGGATTATGTAAACTCATAATAAAGTAGTTTAAAGAAAATATATAACTATCATATGAAAATACAAAAATGAACTGTACGTGCTGTATGCTTTCAGTGTTTAAATGGTGAATTAATAATATATTTCTTCACGAACGGAGAATCTTCTGCAAAAATAAATGTAGTAAAGTCAACAAATATCAGCATAAAGTATTGTGTATTTCAAAATGTTTCTGCAGTCTTACTTGTGGGATTTTTCTAGTCTTCTTACCAAAAAAGTATCTGCTAGCCATCTCAAAGTCGAAGTTTAGAATATCTTTATTAGCCCAGGTGATATGTCAAGTATGTCACTTTTCCTCAATCAGACGACTCATACTTCCAATTTTAATTCTGTTCTACACAGAAAATCATCTCAGAGTGAAAACACTTAAACTGATGCTTAAAATAGAATGGAAAAACTGAAACAATTATGTTTTCAATTATGGTAGAATTAGGGAAAAAACAAACAAAAAAGAATATATAAAACACAATATTCTAAAATTAAATCACTTCTCAATAGCAATAATAATATTGAGCAGTAATTATTTGTAACTATATTTTGTAAACTAGTTTGTTTTTGTGAATAAGTTTAGCTTTTTATTATGGGGTGAGGAGTTAGACCACAAATATACATCTCACGTGACTAGGTATTTTCATAAATATACATAATCTTTCACAATATTATATCTGCACAAAACCGCTAGAGAAAGCTGCTTTCAGTTCCGTAATACTTACATACTTAATTAATGCATTTCATGTAGAAGGTGAGTAAGCATTTTTATATGTTGATATAATTAACATTTCATTGTTAAAGTATACAATAGAATGAATAATCAAGGAACATAAAAAAAACATAACAAAATAAAAGTAAAATTTGCTATTTTGCAAGTTTTAGCAATTCTTCTGGCAAAAATTCTTAATTGTTCAAGCATTTTTAGTATTAGTAGTAGTACACAAGTTAAGAGATTAATATAAGTTATAACATTTAACATGATGGACCTTTATGATCTTGAACTTCAACGTTGTCTTTAATCTTTTTACTCGTCCTTTAGAAAAAGTAAATATTGAAGCCTAACTTTTATTTTTCAGTAAATAATTTAGTCACTTGATATAAGTTTTAAAAATTGCTTACACTGACAACACTCGCTGACTTTCAATTTGAACCTCACCTTCCCAGGTCTACAAGTTCAAGACCTAAAATATATACCGGTGAAGAACAAATGCCTTTCAGTTTTAGAACAGCTTATTCCAATTTCCATCATGTGTTATGTATATAAATACGGATGTGTGTGTGTATATATGTATATAAATGATAGTACTGAAGCTATTTATTTCATTATATATATATATATATTGGTCCATTGTTATATTTAACTGCTATATATTTGTTAAAACACTTAGAGTTTATAATATTTTTCACTTCTATTAACTGTCTTGTAATGTTAAACACAACATAGTTGTTATACATGTAATAGTATTTCATCATTAAAACATTTAAGAATGTTTATATTATTGTTTACTTACATTCTCTGCATCGGTAGTGTTTAACAAAACAGTTATCAAACATATAATGCTTCTATTCATCAGTAAATCTCTAAGTTTATATGGTATAAAGATTTGAAAACTGTTATTACAGTAGTTCTACTACTGTCTTTATTAGTGTAATTGTTTATATGAGGTATATATACTCATTGATGTAAGAATATACTCTACAGTTATGTTTAAACTACATAAATTTTAATAAATATTGTCATGATTTCTTAGTAGACATCTTGTTTTAAAAACTGTTGATGTCAAACGAAGAGGACTTGTAACTTTTAGTGTAAAGATATGAAGAAGTTTATGAATTTATTTAAATGTTGTCAAGATAACTTTAAGGTTAGTATTTTATTAAAAATTTGTAATATTTCTTACAGGATACATGTTCTAATTCTTAACCTGTTTTTCTCTAGTCTAACTGCAAGTTTTGATAAAGATATAAAGGTGAAGCTGTGATGTCACCATGGATGTATCAAAGATGAAAGTTGAACCCTTTTCTGAAAATGAACAGGATGATTTGGTGGATATCAAATTGATGAAAAATGAAGATGAAACTCCTACATTTTCTAGTAGTAAGTATATATATTTAGAATATAAATATTTTGTGTTCTATACAACACAAGTAGTGTGAATGTTACCTGTTTAACAGTGTACATGAATTTTCTGTCAGTGATTATTAGATATTTCTTATTGAGTTAATTTCCTCTGTCAGGTATGTACATCAGTAAAATTAGGTTATATTTTGTTGCTTATTTTGGTCTTTCATGCAAGTAAACTAAAATCAGTGACATTAGTGTGATTATAACCTATACCATCACCTGTGGGTGGAGTTAAACCTGAGACCTTTAAAATGTCAAGCTTGTACTCTACTAACTGAACTAATTTATTAACCTACTATCTACTGTTAGTAAAGCAATTTATATCAATTCAAAATACATTTATTTCATGAAACACTATAAATTAATAATATTGTCATTAAAACTGATAATACTAATAATAACAACAACACATACATACATACATACATAAAGTAAGTTATTTTAATGTAAAGTGTGAGTTGTTAGAAACAAACATTGATACATGTTATTTTTGTATAAGTTTTTATTCTTAAGAGGAAAATAACCTTTCACACTGAAAGACTTATTAAAGGCTTTATAAAGTCACAGACAAATGTTTGGGTAGAAATAATTAATTTAAAAAGGTTGAATTTTTTTTGCATTGCTTACTAAAATCTTGGCAAATGTTGTGAACATACTGGACAGATTGTTTTGGATTACTTGGTAAAAATTATGCAAAATTCACATGAAAATTATTTTTTAAAAGTACTCTCCTTTAAATATTTGTAAACTGAATGACATTATTCAACTTTAATTGTTGTTTAATTTTAATCTAACTACTAAAACTTTGATATGAAGTGTTAATTTTAAATTGTTTACCATTTGCATATGACTCTGCTGGGTGAAAAACTCTAAGTCAGTTGAGTTGTTCTCAACAGATGTTATGGACATTATGTCTGGTGCTGGTAATAACTGCACTGTCCTAGTTTTACTGTGTAGTACATCCCCTTGTAGGACTCCATGGAGAGTGGGATCAGTGGGTACTGATAATAATGAAAACCAAAATATAACTATCATTGGAAAGCAACCATAAACAAAAAAACAATTCCTGTACCTTGTTATCTGATAAATCTGTAGTCCAGATTTTTCTTTTTCTTACAGAAGGGTTTAGACTTTAGTGGGTTTTGTTGGCTTTCCAAAGGCAGTCAATAAGTTACATTATGAAGACACCTTTGCTGAAATGGCTACACTACAACATAGCGACCTCCTCCTGCAATCGAAGATCATCTGAGATATACTAGTTGAGGTTACTATGAACTCCTGATTATGGAAAGGGAACTGATTATTATCCCTGACAGAATATTATCAATTTTGCTTTCAGAAAAATTGTGGTAGTTATGGGACATTATCTGCTTTTTGCATATTAGTATTCTGTGTTCTTTGGTGCAATATTACCATTAGTATAAAAACATAAAAGTAGGGTTAAGTGTCATCAACAATTGAGAGAAAAAAAAACAACAGATAAATATATTATTTGTTATTTTTCATTTACAATCTTTATAAGTTACTTTTATAATAATAATAATGTAAATATAGGAAAGTACTAATAATATAGTAAAATAATTATCATTAAATTCACTCGGGAGTACATAATGTAATATAATAGCATAACTTAAGCTGCACGTCTGCCAAGTGAGTTACAACTTATAATAGTGAGAATATTAGTTACATAAAGTTCAAAGGGGAAAAAATAAGTAAATAAAATTTAAGTATAAATAGATATATACTGTTAAGAGTTTAAAGCTATTTAAAATAAACAAATGTAGTTTCATGGTACAATCTAAAGTCATTCAAGAAAAGAAAAAGAGGGTAATTTAGATTAATTTTATGGTGGTTACATGGGCAGTCAAATTGACCTACCTTGTATAGACTCATAATAGAGATTGGGTAGAGAAAGTATAAAGTTGTACTGAAAAAAGTGTTGTAAATGTAGTTAGGATGTTTAATGTAAATGACGTTTGATAATGTTGAGATGAACAAAAGTATTTTTAAACTTAACGTGGAAATTACTTTGCTCTTGGACTAATAAAATAAATCTATATAAACCTTTAGCAAAAATACTTCATTAAAAATCAGATTTTTTTGTGTACAGCAGATGTGTGATGTGTCCTAAAAGTCTGCCAAATTTTATGAAGATGCACATACTGTGTTAAAAGTTATAGTATGGAAACTGAAACTGTAAAGAGTACAAAATGGTTGCCAGGTCCGTTAAATTGACTGACCTCGTATTGAGAGAGTATATAAGAAAAAACAATATTAAAAAACGTTTATTGGAAAACGATGATGTATAGGAAAACTCTGAATTACAATCACCACCTCTGACAGTACCTGTGTCTTATTCTTCATTCTTTGTTTGAGAAATCTTTAGGGCAGATTTCTTCCTTTTTCATCCAGAAGCGATTGGAGGGGGTTGTGGGCTCTACTAAGTCAATCAAGTAGCTACAGTTTGAAAGATCTTGGTCAAAACATCTATGCCACATCATAGTGAACTCTTTTTGAAGTCAAATTGCATAGAGGATATACCTATTTAGGTTACTCCCCAAACTGCTTTGAATTCCTCAAGGGGAGTTATAATAGAGAGGTATTTACTTCACATTCCATTGTAAGAAATTCAAGGAGTTTCAGCTATGTGATACATCTCCACTTGTAAAGATGGAATACTGCAGCCTAACACTGTTCTTATACTGACATTTATATTGCTACGTCCACTTGCCACTGTCAAGGCAGTTTATCTGAATTGTAAGGTACATTATACTATCATAGTTCTACAGTTGACATGTTCCACATGAGTTGTTAGCTATTTTGGATGCTGTTCTCTCTTTAATAGAGACATTATTCCTTATCTGGCTATAGATGTATAAAGTCATCATGTGGTTCTTTGTTGTTGACCCTGATTGGAAGGCTCTTATTAATCAGTATATTCAGTTTGTGTAAGCTGAGTTATCTGCATTTCCCTCTGTGTTGTTTCCTTTTCACATTGAACCAATGTAATTGGATGCTACCTTTACTTCCCCATTAGTAGTCAAGCCTAGTATTTGCTTGGATCTCATCATCATCTTTTCTGAAGAACATGACTTATTTACTGACCCTCAATCTTGATTCAGTTATTAGTTAATTGAAATACTGAACCTGTTTCTGTAATATAAGAGAAGGCTAGTCTTGTATCAAATGATACTGTTTTAAATATGTCTTTTTCCTGACTTCAACACAGTTTCAGAAATCTACTTGATGTTCATTCACTTTTTATTCTTTCTGTAAATTGTGCTGATGTACTTTTGTAGGTTTTCTTAATTGTGTTCATTTGACTGTACATTAATTTTACCCTTAGATTTAGTATTGAGGAGAACATCTGTGCAGACATCTTTATATTTCGTACAGCTTTCCTAATTATGGTTGATTAGGTGTTTCCTTTCTGTACCATTATTTGTCTATCGAATAATTGGTTTCAAAACTCTTGGGTTCACCCCTTTAGTGCATTTTCACTACCTTCCCCTCATTCCTCTTACCCTATTTCATTTTCTCATTCACAGGATTCAGTTGCCCTGTAAGGTCTTTTGGATGCATTAAAAGTCCAGGTCTCTCAGTCTCAGAATTTGTACTCTCATCTTTTTGTTGAGTAATGGCTGTCACATCCTCTAAACTAAACTATTATAATTAAAAAAGGATCTTAAAGCCAGCTCTTATTATTCATATACTTATTAAGGTTTTTCTTAAACTCATTTAAATTTACTGCTTCCACAGCATCCAAAGGCAATCTATTCCAGAAGCTAACCACCCTGTTAGAAAATTTAAATTGTCTTAGCTGATGATGACTCCTACCTTCCCTAAATTTATATTTGTGTCCCCTAGTCCTACTATTCTCACCATTAAGTATGAAAAAAAGATGATACATCAATATTATCAATTCTCTTTATAATTTTAAAAACCTCAGTCAAATTCCCTTTAACTCTTCTTTTTTCAAGAAAAAAGCAATTTCAAAGATCTTAATCTCTCCTCATATGACAACCCCTTTGCCCCAGGCACCATTCTAGTAACCCTTCTCTGAACCCTTTCCAACAATTCAATGTCCTATCTAAGGAAAGGAGCCAAAGACTGAACACTATATTACAAATGTGGCCTAGCCAGTGACCTATGCAATGAAATTGTAACCTCCTTAGACTTGTGTTCAGTATTTCTGTAGATACAATCTGAAATCCTATTTGCCCTACCACTACCAACAGCACATTGTTTGGATGGCTTTAGAGACTGATTGACTATTACACCAAGATCCATTACCTTCATAACACTATTAAGGTTATTCCCATTCAAATTATATATAATTCAAATTATGATAACCCACATGCATTATCTTGCATTTATTATAATTTCAACCCATCTGCCATTTATTTGCCCAACTCACTAAATGATCTAAGTCCTTTTGTAAATCAACAGCATCCTCTTCACAGCTAGCAACACCCAAAACCTTCATATCATCAGCAAATTTAAGTAATTTATTGACCATTTCTTCATCTATGTAAATCAAAAAGAGCAAAGGTCCTAATACTGAGCCCTGAGGTACTTTGCTTGTGACATTAATCCAGTTTGACTAAATTC
>NW_013669641.1:9501-17647 GCF_000517525.1 Limulus polyphemus
ACATATATGTCTCATACAAACTGTAAATCCATTACAGTAACTATAAAGACTAGATTTAAATCTTGGTAATCTTTTAAAAGTTATTAAACTATGTACACAGTATTAATTTAAGGTGTATAAGATCTATGTTTATTGTGTTTTTTATACCTGTACTTGGGAATTATTGTGTGAAATGTTATGAAGGGATAAAATGACAAAACATTTGTTAACTTCATATATAGAAATGATCAAGAGGGTGAAAATTGGGGAACATCTAGGTGCAAGTGATCTATTAGGTTCAATGTATTGCACCCCCCCAGTGGCACAGTGGTATGTCTGTGGAGTTACAGTGCTAGAAACCGGGTTTCAATACCCATGGTGGGCAGATCACAGATAGCCCATTGTGTAGCTTTGTGCTTAATTTCAAAAAACAAACAATCAATGTTTTACTGCATATGGATATAAGGAATAATGATATTTTGGTTACAAATTTCAAAATGGCAAATTTTGACGGGATGCGACAAGAATTATCTGTTGTGAGCCGAGTTATTTGGATACACTGATCAGATGTGGAAAATATTTAAAGATAAATTTTTAAATATTCAAGGTAAACATATTCCTTATAGAAAGAAAAGGGTAGCTGCAAGTAAAAAACCAGGTTGACTCGCAATAAGTTTAAGAGATAAAATTAAAGAAAAGCATACAAAATTTAAGAAATTTAAATTGACTGGTATGACAGGAGATTTAGAAGATTATAGAAGGTCAAGAAAGTTGGTAAAACAGGAAATTAGGACATCAAAAAAAAAAGAAAAGGTTGGCTGAAAATGTAAAATTTAACAGTAATGTTTTATTTAACCCTTTTGATATGGGCCACGAGTGAAAGGTCATATCATTTCATTTGTTGACTCCCATTCAACATTATCTGTTTTTTAATATTTATTTTAAATTAAGAAATTAAGTAATGTATAATACTAAAATTTGAATTATAACCAACAGTTTGATACCAAACTTATTGAAATAAATTTGTGAAATAGTAGTTCAATAAAATTTTGAATGCGAGTCAACAAACGAGATGACATGGCCTTTCACCCGTGACCTGTCTCAAGGGTTAAGTCATCCAAACAGTGTGCTGTTGCTAGTATTAGGGCAAATAGGATTTTAGATTGTATCTATAGAAATATTGAATACAAGCCTAAAGAGGTTATAATTTCATTGTATAGGTCACTAGTTAGGCCACATTTGGAATACTGTGTTCAGTCTTGGGCTCCTTATCTTAGAAAGGACATTGAGTTATTGGAAAGGGTTCAGAGGAGGGTTACTAGAATGGTGCTTCAGATGGAGGGGTTGTCATATGAGGAGAAGTTGAAAACTCAAATTGTTTTCTTCTGTAAAAAGAAGAGTTGGGGGGGATCTGATTGGTGTTTAAGATTGTAAAGGGAATTGAGTGTTGATGCATTATCTTTTTTCATACTTAATGGTGAGAATAGTAGGACTAGGGAACATAAATATAAATTTTGGGAACGTAGGAGTCATTTTCAGCTAAGACAGTTTTATTTTTCTAACAGGGTAATTGGCCTTTGGAATGGGTTGTCTTCAGATGTTGAGGCAGTAAATTTAAGTGATTTTAAGAATAAGCTTGATAAGTATATTAATGATAAGGGCTGGCTTTAAGATTTGTTTTTATAAAAACTTACTTATTAATAGTTTTAATTTAGTTTAGAGGATGGAACAGCCGAGATGGACCAATAAGTCCCAAGATATTATGTTATGTTAAAATACTTTAAAATGAAGATTGAATGGAAATAGATATTGAAATTTTTACTGTAAAATGAAGCGGAGAGAAACTTTCTAACTAGCAGTGGTGGTCAGATTGAATTGTTTATAACCTTTTAAAAGTTATTAAACTATGTACACAGTATTAATTTAAGGTGTATAAGATCTATGTTTATTGTGTTTTTTATACCTGTACTTGGGAATTATTGTGTGAAATGTTATGAAGGGATAAAATGACAAAATATTTGAAAATAGATTCAAATTGGAGCTCAATGTGTAATATTGAAAACAGACTATAACCAAACTTAATAAAATAATAACATACTTACAAACGACCATAGACGTAACAATAACATACTTACAAGTAGTTTCACTTTTCAATGTCTTCTTATATATAGAACTTTTGTACAGGAATTTTAAAGTATTAATTTGAAGTCAACATGTTACGTAGACAAAACATTAGAATATTTTATGATATACAACTGGTTACAGTTATGAGAGATGTTTTATTAAAATTAATCCCGAAATTACTGGTTGAAAGTAAAGTTGGTTGTTGTGACACTAGGGAACAAATGTCATAATTCTTGTGGATATCGAGGATTTTTTAAAATATTTATTTAGAAAAGTAAGAACTTAAAACTGAAGTAATTAATATTTGATTTATTAGTCATGTTTTGATGTCTAGTTTACTGATATACATTGATAATAAAGTAGTTAAAATGTTGAATGTAATTTTATAAAAAGTCATGACATGTGCACTTTGACCTACTTTTAGTGAGAAGGTTAAAGTTATATCTGTTGTATTGGATATTTTAATTTTAGATATAAAGACCAGTGTGAACATCTCTTGTGGAAACTGTTTTCCTGATTATCATCTTTTAAAACAAGAAGATCCATTTAAAGAAGTTATGAAATCTTCAAAATTGAACAGTGATGTTTGTGGAAAAACAAATTTAAAAGGAAGTAACATAAAACAATCTAATGTACATGAAGGTGATGATAAACCATACAGTTATGTAACATGTGGAAAGGAAAGTGTAACATTGGATAATGTAAAACAATCTAATACACATGAAGGTGATGATAAACCATACAGTTATGTAACATGGGGAAAGGAAAGTGTAACATTGGATAATGTAAAACAATCTAATATACATGAAAGTGATGATAAACTACACAGTTATATAACATGTGGAAAGGAAAGTGTAACATTGGATAACATAAAACAATGTAATATACATGAAGGTGATGATAAACCATACAGTTATGTAACATGTGGAAAGGAAAGTGTAACATTGGATAATGTAAAACAATCTAATATACATGAAAGTGATGATAAACTACACAGTTACGTAACGTGTGGAAAGGAAAGTGTAACATTGGATAACATAAAACAAGACGAGATAATACCATACGGAAAGACTCTGTACAGATGTGAAGTTTGTAGTAAACAATTTAGGTTTAATGGTGAATTGATAAAACATGAACAAATACATACTGGGGAGAAACCTTATAGTTGTGCAACTTGTGGAAAACAGTTTAGGCGTAGTACAGACTTAAAATATCATGAACAAATACATACTGGAGAGAAACCTTACAGTTGTTTAACTTGTGGAAAAGAGTTTAGAATGAGTGGTTCCTTAAAATATCATGAAAGAATACATACTGGAGAAAAACCTTATAGTTGTAACTTTTGTGGAAGACAGTTTGTAACTAATGGTAATTTAAAAATTCATAAGCAAATACATACTGTAGAGAAACCTTACAGATGCAACTTTTGTGGGAAACAGTTTGGAAGTAATAATAGCTTAAAAAATCATGAAAGAATACATACTGGGGAGAAACCTTATCGTTGTACAATTTGTGACAAAGACTTCAGATCAATTTCTGTATTAAAGAATCATGAAAGAATACATACTGGAGAGAAACCTTACAGTTGTAACTTTTGTGGAAAACAGTTTGGATGTAAAGGTCACTTAAAAAGACATGAACAACTACACACTGGTGAGAAACCTTATAGTTGTGAAACTTGTGGAAAATGCTTTAGAATGAGCAGTTTCTTAAAATATCATGAACAAATACATACTGGAGAAAAACCTTATAGTTGTGACTTTTGTGAAAAACGGTTTGGAACTAACTCGAGTTTAAAACAACATGAACAAATACATACTGGGGGGAAACCTTATTGTTGTGGAGTTTGTGAAAAAGATTTTAGAACAAGTTCTGAATTAAAAAAACATCAAAGAATACATACTGGGGAGAAACCTTATAGTTGTAAATTTTGTGGAAAACAATTTGGAGATAATAGTCACTTAAAAAACATGAACGAATACATACTGGGGAAAAACCTTACTGTTGTACAGTTTGTAACAAAGACTTTAAAACGAATACTCAGTTAAAAATGCATCAAAGAATACATACTGGGGAGAAACCTTACAGTTGTAAATTTTGTGGAAAACAATTTGGAATTAGTGGTAGCTTAAAAATACATCAAAGAATACATACTGGGGAGAAACCTTACAGTTGTGGAGTTTGTGGAAAACAATTTCGAAGTAGTAGTAACTTAAAGCAACATGAACAAACACATACTGGTGAGAAACCTTACAGTTGTGTAGTATGTGATAAACAGTTTAGAACAAACACTGAATTAAAATATCATATAGGAATACATACTGGGGAGAAACCTTACAGTTGTGACATTTGTGAAAAAGACTTTAAAACAAATAAGGAATTAAAAATACATCAAAGAATACATACTGGGGAGAAACCTTACAGTTGTGACATTTGTGGAAAACAATTTCGAACTAGTAGTAACTTAAAACAACACGAAGGAACACATACTGGTGAGAAACCTTACAGTTGTGTAATATGTGATAAACAGTTTAGAACAAACACTGAATTAAAATACCATAAAGAAATACATACTGGGGAGAAGCCTTACAGTTGTGACATTTGTGAAAAATACTTTAAAAAAAATTCTGATTTAAAAATGCATCAAAGAATACATACTGGGGAGAAACCTTACAGTTGTGACGTTTGTGGAAAACAATTTAGACGTAACTCTTGCTTAAGAAGACATGAACAAATACATACTGAGGAGAGAGCCTATGCTTGTGTAGTATGTCGAAAACAGTTTCATACAAGTAATGATTTAAAACAACATGAAAGAAGACATACTGAGGAGAGACCATACTGTTGTGCATTTTGTAGAAAAAAATTTAAAACAAATGCTGAATTAAAACAACATCAAAGAATACATAGTGGGGAGAAACCTTACAGATGTGATGTTTGTGGAAAACAATTTGGAACTACTGGTAACTTAAAAAAACACAAACAAACACACAGTGGGGAGAAGCCTTACAGTTGTGATGTTTGTGGAAAAGACTTTAGAACAATTGCTAAATTAAAAATTCATCAAAGAATACATACTGGGGAAAAACCTTACACTTGTGATGTCTGTGGAAAAAAATTTGGAACTAGTGGTAACTTAAAAAAACACAAACAAACACACAGTGGGGAGAAGTCTTACTGTTGTGGAGTTTGTGGAAAACACTTTCAAACAAATAACAGATTAAAATTTCATGAAAAAATACATACTGGTAACTTAAAAAGACATCAACAAATACATGTTGAAGAGAAACCTTACAGTTGAGCCATTTGTGAAAAAGATATAAGAATAAATCAGGAATTAAAAATACATCGAAGAATACACACTGAAGAGAAACCTTACAGTTGTGTAGTATGTGATAAACAGTGAATACTGAATTAAAATATCATATAGGAATACACACTGAAAAGAAACCTTACAGTTGTGACATCTGTGCAATACAATTCGGAACAAACTCTAGATTAAAAAAATATAAACAAATACATACTGTGCTGAAATCTTACACTTGTGTAATATGTGATAAACAGTTTATAACAAATGGTGGATTAAGATATCATAACACATACAGAGAATCCTTACTGCTGTACAGTTAATGAAAAATAATTCTCAAGTGACTATCTTAAAAGTGCATTGAATGATACTCTTACGAAGAGAAACCAGTTTCACAGTTTATGGAAAACAGTTTGGAGCAAACAGTAAAATAAAAATACATTCAAGAATGAACACCTAAGAGAAACTGTACTGTTGTTTACTGCATTGTAAAGAGTTTGTAACAAACTGTAACTACTACTGAATGTAGTTATTGTTTAAAGTTTATTGAACCAGATGAGGCAGGATTAAGGTGTACAGATCTGTCTTTGGTGTTTTTTTGGTAACCTTTGGAGATGTTAGATATGATAAAATTAATCCTAAATTAAATCTGGATGGAGAGAACAGTCATTGTTTCTGTAAAAGGAAATAGTAAGAAACTTTATAACTGAACAGTTTTATTTCCTAGTTTTTTATGTATAAACAGTAAGTATTGATTAGAACCAGTTTCTTTATATTAATATTTCAACATGTACTGAGAATGTCCTGCTATAATTGGTTTCTTAACAACTGTGAATTATGGGATTGAATGATTTCAAACTACAGTCTCAATTTACTATGATGATTGAAGTACTGATACAATTTCTAGTAAGATAGTTTTCCTACAAACTTATAGAATTTATAAAATATTAATAAACATTGTTATTTTTGCCTAAAGTTTGTTATTTGTAATTACTTAACTATAGGACTTTAAAGTATTGGTGTCAGTAAACATATTAATAGGACAAAGCATTATAAGATTTTATGGTATTCAACCATTAAAGTACACAAGATAATATACAGTTGATTGTTGTGAAACTATACCATCATATTTCAACAGTTGAGTTTGTCTACTGTAAACCTTTCTGTTGAACACAATCTTATACTTCCATTTTATATTTTCAATACTGTTTCATGTCAGGGTGAAAAGTTTTATAAAGTGTGAATCTATGAAAACTGTGTCATAATTATTTTTACCTTTAATATTTTGATATTTTTTGTGATTGTATTAAACATTTAAACTGAACTTAAAAGTTCAACAAATAATGTATGATACATTTGACTATTTCACAAAAGTATCACAAACATATGCTGTTTCTAACAAGGAAACAGAAACTCTAACAAGGAAACTTAATGAATTTGTTTGAAGATCTAGTGTACCTATGTAACTTCACTTAAATTAGGATTGGAACTTTGAACTAACCGTGTGTGTTGAAATGTGTCAGAAAACTGGAATCAGTAAGACCAGGACAACAGTATTTCATCTATCTTGTGACAGGATAGTTGAGGACTACAGTTTCAAATTCAACAATAAATGGACAGCACACAATCTACTTGTTTTAAAGTAATATATATTTAAAACAAGTTAAATATATGTACAAAAAGTCGTTTTATTACTGGTTATCACACTAAAACTAACTAACTTGTTGGGTATTTTGGTTTTAAAATCCAACAAGCCCTGAAGAGGCTTGATAGACAAGGAGGGGTGCTCAGAAACCATTGTTTCTCCTCACCCTGCTCACGAAATATAGGTTAATCCTTTAGTGTGGATGGTAAGTTAGAATTAAAGTACGAAAATTGAAAGCTGAATGGCTTTAACAATAATCTTGTGCTACTTGCTCTTTAAGGGTCTTGGAATACCATGGGAGGGTATGTGGCCCTTTTCAGGACTGGGATGTGTGTTAGAGAATTCTATTTTTTATCACAGTTGAATCCAGAGATTTAAATATATCTGTTTTATGTCAAAAGTCCACAAAAACTGGGACAGTTACTTCTTCTCTTCTCTATTATTACAATACAACCTGTGATTTTAACACTAAAAGCTGCCACTATTCACTGTAGACGTAAAAACACAGTCTAGATCTATATCTCTCACTAACTTAATTTATTTCCTTTCTGTATCTGCACTTATTTATAACATGGGACGGACTTATGTAACAAAACTTGTCATAGCTATCGCTTTTAAAATAATTAACTTTTAACACTAGTTATCAAAACTGAATAATAATTAAGTATTGAATCACTAAGTAATAACTATTAAATTGAACAGTCTTGTATATCAAACACAATAATTCACTGTTAAATCAAGTGAATGGCTAATGGGTTAAACTACTTATCACATCTAAAGCAGCAATAGGTCATAATGTCTGCCTTTTTGGCCTATTCAATACCTCTGCTTCTATTATAGACCTACTTGTGTAGTAGTCAGTTCATACATTTTAGCTGCCTTTCATAGTTATAACTGAACCAATATGACTGTAGATGAAAACCCATCTCATAATTTGACAATTAGCCACATTGGATCTTTTAAAATACCTAAGAGGCTGGTCTGTCTTTAGTATAAATTCTCAACATTTAGATAAGGTTCAAATTTCTGAACTGACCATATCACTTTCGACCTTCACATTAAATGACTGAATATTGTTACGCCTCCAGTCG
>NW_013669641.1:18611-20329 GCF_000517525.1 Limulus polyphemus
TCATTACCTACACACATATTGTCACGTCACGCCGTGACCATCTTATATATACCAGACCACCACCCCCCAATCTAGTAAATGCTAGAGCACTCCCGAAGGTACGGGATAGTTCTAGAAAGCAGGTGGCGTGACACTAATCAATTGACCTCGCTGACGCAACAATATGTTTTCTGGCTCTTTGTGAATTTTTGCTTAGAAAAGGAACAGGAAATTTGTCATTACGAAATTTCTGCAGAAGAAAGTCTTCTTTTGTGTATGGACATAAAATGAGGAATGAAGATCTTCCACTATTGGTGATGATTTATCATTTAGTAGTGCATTAAGCTTCAGGCAGTACACCATCATCACTGATGTTTTAAAGAGAACTTAGAATCTCATTGGACCTTCTACATTCTCGTACAGAGACTAGTCACTCAACAGAATTTTACAGAATATGTAGAGGGAATAAGGATCACCATAAAGGTCAAACATGACTTTAATCTAACACACTTGAATCAAGTAGTGATGAAATGATAATATTCTATGATGTTAATTCAGCCAAGACTGAATTTCGTCTATGTGGCATGATACAAACACTGTCATAATAAAGGACAAACTGAAAAATTAAGCAGGTGTTGCGAAAGTCTATATGTTATACTGAAAATAATCTCATGTGTTAAGACCGTTCTCATAATTTGACCATTAGCCATGTTGGATTTTTTAAAATACCACAGAGATCTGGTCTTTTGATTGGTATAAATTCCCAACATTTAGAAAAGGTTTAAATTTCTGAACTTACCATATCACTTTCTACATTCACGTTGAATGACTGAATAAGTTTCCTAGCTCTTTGTGAATTTTTGCTTACAGAAGGAACAGAAAATTTGTCATTATGAAATTCCTGCAGAAGAATGTATCCAAACCCAATGTCTGATGCACCAATGCACAGAATAAATCCCTGTTGGAGGTCATGTAACTGAAAGATAGGACATGTTGACAACTTACTCTTGAGAGTGCAAAATCCAATTTTTTTAGTAAATAATTCTTGGTTTTGACTGTTACATGAGAAGCTATAGCTCCTGTTTGTGATATACATATGGTAAAATATTATCAATTCTAATAATAACCTTAGTTATTTCTTAGTGACTGAAGAAACTGCATTTTGAATTGCTTTGACTTTGTCACATGTTGTTTAAACTCATCCATGATCTAGAAATTCAACTTCCTCAAAGCCTACAAAACGTTTGGTTGAGTTAGCTGTGATATTAGCTTTTTATAACCCTACTCAAGACATCTTTCAATGTATACGAGTATTCTTGACAAGTCTCAGTATGGATAAATTTGTCATATCCACAATTGTCTACACTAGATACACTTCTCATTCAGGTTCTCTTGATTCAGCCTCAGCTCCACTTTTAAAGCTTCCAAATCCCTCACTGCTGTACATACTGGATTGTGATGCTACTAATGTCGGAATTGGAGGAGTGTTGTCTCAGAAAGTGGGTGAAAACGAACATGTGGTGGCCTACTTCAGTAGGGTCCTGAGTAGACCAGAGAAGCTACTGTATAACACTGAGGGAACCCCTTGCTATAGTAAAGAGTCTGACATATTTCCATCCTTACCTATATGGTGTCAGATTTACCATCAGGACAGACCATGCTGCATTACACTGGTTAAGATCATTAAAGAACCCAGAGGCTGGCACGTTGGATCAGAAAGATAGACCAGTATAATTATT
>NW_013669641.1:21171-22196 GCF_000517525.1 Limulus polyphemus
TGTTTTGTGCCATGCTTAGGAGAAGGTGTCTAGTCTAAGCCCTGTGAACTATTGGGCACAATGGGACCTGTTGAAGTTTGAAGATGGTATTCTTGTCCAGAGATGGGAAAGTGACGACCTGGCAAACAGTTATACCAAGAAAATTACGGGAAGTTGTGCTGCATCAGTCCCATGATAGTTTAACAGGAGGACATCTCGGAGTTAAGAAAAACATTGAGTCACCTACGACAGAGATTTTACTGGATATGTATGAAGTAAGATGTGGAAAAATGGTGCAGGACCTGCAGTACATGTTGTGCTAAAAGGGGACCCAAGCATAAGGGACGTGCTCCAATGAAGTTATATCAAGTTGGTGCACCAATGGAAAGATTAGCCATTGACATTGCTGGTCCTTTGCCCCAAACTCGTGACCTGAGGCATATGCAATACCAAATCAGGAAGCTATAACTGTAGCTTCAGCTATTAGTGATTTCTTCTTCAGGTTTGGTATACCATATGAACTGCATTCGGATCAAGGCCGTAACATTGAATCAGCTGTGGGGTGGTAGAAAAGTACAATTGGACACTGGGACAGGAATTGGCAAAGTTTTGTAATAGCCGCTAAGATGACTGGGATGTCTTACTCCCTCCACTGTTGATGGCTTATAGAACAGCAGAGCATGAAGGCACTGGATACACTCCAGCAAAGCTGATGTTTGGTCGAGAACTTCGGTTGCCAGTGGACCTGATAATGGTACGCTCACTTTACGAAAAGTTGCCTGAAAATGTGCCAGAGTTCGTGAAAGTGTTATCTGACAGGATGGACGATATTCACCATCAAGCGCATTCAAACTTGAAAACGTCTGCTGATTCCATGAAGCTATATTATGATAATAGATCTACTGAAGTCAGCTTTTTACCAGGAGACAAGGTGTGGTTGTATAATCTCAGGAAGACCAAAGGGAAGTCTC
Source organism: Limulus polyphemus (assembly GCF_000517525.1). NCBI lineage: Eukaryota > Metazoa > Arthropoda > Merostomata > Xiphosura > Limulidae > Limulus > Limulus polyphemus. The sequence goes on from NW_013669641.1 coordinate 22,122, forward strand.
CTAAGTTGTCTTCTCCATGGGAAGGCCCATATGCCATAGTGGATCGTCTCTCAGACGTGACTTTCCAAATAAAAT